>NW_019213607.1:89393-112345 GCF_002532875.2 Varroa jacobsoni
ATACTGGCTTGTCAAAAAAAACTGATCTGTTTTAATTAAAACGAAAACGAATATTTTCTATATGTTCAAATTATATTCCTAAACGAAATGTGCGCGATTTTTGTTGCACGATTGCCTGATATTTTTGTTCTCATTATTATTATTATAGGTCTTCTATATTGAAAAATTGTGACAAGCAATGTTCGTATCTCTCAATCGAAACTAAAAACCCTTAAGGCAGTTCTACAGAGACCATAGTCCGATGGGGAGAAATCTACGCCATTGAAGTTCTCTTATTTTTTGCCGGCTATGTATGCTAAAGATGTATGGTGTCTGTTGTTATCGTGGTCGAAGACAGCATCTTTTCTGTTCCTATCGATTTGTTTTTAACAACTTGCTCTAATGTTTTTAGTTGTTGTTGACAACAGGGGGGTCCGAATGGATCCTTTTGCCTGGCGGCAGTGTCCCGCAATGCACGATTTCTGTCCAATCCCACCAAAAATATTGTATCACCCCCTTCGACATGATCTCGACTTTGCCATAGATCGTAAACTATGTTACTTAATACCTAAACTATGCAAGTAATATTGCAGTGTGACCTGGTTTTCATTAGCCGTGATCAATCGCGTCGTTGCGTTTCCCTAAACCATCGCAGATTGAAACAAAATCAATCAAATCTTTCTAGCGTCAATTCGTGTGGCACCCAAACATCGAACGCTTCTTTGTAGTCAGCTTTCTTCAAACGTTCTAAAACTGCCTGTTAGTGAGTGCTTTGTTCTCAGGAGATACTTATGTTTCTTTCGGTCATGTTCAACTCTTGCGATACTTTCATTACTTTTTTTTTTTTCGTTATTGATTGACCCGCACGAGGACCATATTGCACACCAAAACGACAGAACAATCTTCTCCAACAATGCCTTGATCGCAAGTAACATAGTTTTTTTTTTTTTTTTTTTTTTCTATGCGCTAAGGCAGTATTTCGATCTTTATCGTACTCAAAAATTGTAAAATATATTGAATTTTTAGAGCAGTTTTACGCACCTTCTAAAGCGCTCCGCTCTAGGTCCGAGTATTGTTCCAGTATGTCCACTTCCGTACGACAACAACGCCGACTTACACCACTTGTTAAGCCATCTGGTAAGAAAATGGTACTTTTTTTTTGAGAACAGTATATATATATATATATATGCACATGGAAATAAGAGGTTAACCTTTTTGCATAAGCCATATAATTGCAATAAATATTTACTGTTCTAGCTGGCTATAAAAATGTATGGCTTTATGCTGGCTGACCAATTGCCAGTCTCCAGCGGAGAAATCTCGTTATTTAGGCAAAGTTTGACAGTCTAATCTCAATTCGTAGACCGCCTACGCGAATGTATACTTGCTTCGTGCTCCGAGTGTGTTTTCCGGTGCACAAAATCAAGCTATGGACCCAACCCAGTAATTTTCATCGCCGTCAGCGTCTCTACTTGTCCCTTAAAAATGGCCATATGATGTTACTAGCGCACAGAGATCTATCCGTAAAACATTTATTATTATATAGACCTATTATATAATCGTTATGCGACTACTGTCGTCTCGTAGCTTGAATCTATGATGAAAATCAAACTCTTTCGAAAATGCCACGCTCAGATTTAAATTGCGCTCCATTTTAGAGCTGAGGCTCGGCGGTAACTAAGCTTCCACATAATATGTTTCGACGTCTGCATTAAACCTCGGGTGACTGACGACAACAATCGCGTGAGGCGTACGCGCCCTAGGCAGTTGCTGTCTGCAGTTTCTAAGCAAGTTTGCAGCGGTCTCCATTGGCTTAATAAGCATGAAATAAGTAAGTGATCAATAAAAGTCGAGTTTCATAAGAGAGGCTTGAAACCTCTCGATGGCTTAATTTTTTCCACACATGTCTTAAGCAATAAAAGCCGACACCACGTTACAAAGCGTTAGTACCTCTCGCTTGTATTGTGATAAAGCTAGTACAACTGCTGTAGTGTGGAAGACTGAAGACAAATATATTCAAAGGGGACTTTATTTTCTCATGGTCGACGTCCAGCCTATGCGCACAAAGGCGCATGCTTAGTCGTGGAGCCGAAAGTTAGCATCAAGCAAAATAGAGGAGACCAAGGACTTTCAACAGCGTATCCTGTGGTTGAGACTCCGTTGCTTCGAGTGCCGCTGGTGCTGCCGTGGCGGCCCGTGCTTTGCGCTATCACGTTCACCCCAACTGTTGTTTCTGCGCGAGGCGCTAGTTTTCGATCGAACTTCTCTAAGCCCCCCAGTGCCCGATCTTGATCATACACTGCTGACGGTGATCCCCATCGTAGTTGCCTGTTGTTTCTCGATCCTCCCTAACTCAATAGCGACAACAGCAGTAGCAGAAAATCTAGTGGGGGCAAGCTCGCATCGCATGACGAGCAGGCCCGAAGTGACGTTGAAAGGCAACGCGTTGCGTCTTCGCCCGCTGTTCAACCCCAAACCGCTTTTTCGTCCGCCCCTCCTCCCCACCAGCATCCTCAGCTTCATACAGTTTCCAACGGCCTTCCATCTAGACCCTCGATACGCCCTCCAAAACCCCGCAGACCCAGGCTCGGACGGCGGCGAAAAATACATCAGCAGCAATAGCAGTAATAGTGGCAGCGGTCCGGACTTGTTCTATGACGGACCCTGGAGGCTTTAAGGCCCGAAGGCAGCAGGCGAGTGCTTGTTGTGAGTACTTCGACGAGGGGCAAGCGAAAGACATTTTGAAAATGAAATATCGACATGTCGGTCCTCGTATGTTTCGTCCTCATTTTTTTCACTCGCTCTGTCGTTCGTTTTCAGACCTTCGACGCCCGCTGGCTGCTCGACTAGTTCAAGTGTCCAACTCAGCGGAGTTCACTGAGTGTCTGCTCCCTCGTGGAATGAAGCGCGGATGACGCTGCCGCGGGGGGTACTAGTGGTCGGTTTGTCCTATTTAGATAGAAAAATAGAAAGAAAAAGCGAGGACGGCTTGTGGGAGAAAGCCGAATGTTACATACAGTGTTGTGCATATGTACGAAGCCATTCCGACAGTACGAGACCCAATGACCAGAGAGGTAGTAGAAACAAAAGTCGTTAAAATAGAAAAAAAAAAACCTAATCCACTACACCAGGGAATACTTCGAGCGAACACCGCAAATAGAACAGCCATTTAACATTTTTCTGCTTCTTGCGCATTTGCCTAAATACACGATCATGTTTTGCAGGAAACAACTGGGCGAAGTTAGATAAACGTAGTTTGTCAACCAATATCTTGCAGTAGGCAAAATTGTGTCACTAGGTTTTGAAATTTTTATAATGAGAGTTTTGAAAACTTGAGGTAAGTTTGCTGTGATTTAACGTACAGCTTAAGGAACATATACGTTGGTAATATTCTCTATTAATAACCAACTATTAGCTTTTTTCGCTTAGTCGCTGGGCCTTTTCCTGTTTTTTCAACGATTTATGTTAACAGTGACAAATTATATTTTTTTATATGTATTTTTTTTTTAAATCATTTACCTTAGGTCTAAAACTTATCTTCTTGGTATTTTCGCTCGAGATAAAGTCTCTTAAATTGATGTTGATCCCTGACAGGAAAACGAGGTCAGTTCTAATGTCGCTGCAATTGGCCCTAGATGGTGCCCTAGTGCTGCCAACGAGCCATCCCATAGACACCTCTATTACACTTCGTATTATACACCTATTGTTATTATATAGTGTGCAAGCGGCTGATCTCGGATCGCTTGCGTTTGCCAATGTCGACGACCCACTCCCCCCTAGTAGAACGCTACTGTACTGGCTGGCTGCGGTTTATCTGGGTAGGAGTTGTCACCTACCAATAAATCGGTAATTTCCACAGTAGACCCAGTAGATCAGCGCCGGCGAAAGCTCTTTAGAATAGCACTTCTATTATTACGACTAGTTAAGCCCTATACAAACTTTTTTATCGCATAGCATTCTCTGTTCGCATGTTTCGTATAAAGAGGGCAAAATCACGGATTAAACCCGCTAATGACCTCATTGAGACTGTTTGTACTCACCACGGCCGTCTCCAATGCGGCACTCCTGTCCGGGTCGTCAAGTGAATGGCATGGTCCAATAACACGAATACGTAATATCTTGTAGCTTAAAATAAAGGGTGCTCATTCAATAGATCGGGGTGAAACCGCACCTATAACGAAACACGTCAATCATACATTATGGAAGTAAGTTGCCTTGTTTGTACTTCTTCGTGAATTTTTGCTTATTTATAAAGATGCGTCTAACTGAACGAATAATTTTCATAAAACTATTTTATGTCTATTTAAAAAGCCAAGCGTTTCGTAATGCCGTTTTCTATAGTATATAAGGTTGCGACCGTTTGTATTGTTTAGTAACCTGGACGAAGACCCTGTTCGTGGACTATGATCTTTGGGTAGTCGATTCCACCTCACCATGCAGGTTTAAGTATGGATATGGTGTAACAAGCTTAATCAAAACCGTACTGTAAACTGTCAAGCTAAGAATCACTCATTGGCAGAAGATGCAAAGATTTGTGCTCATGTGCCGATGACGATAGCCCTCACTGCCCATATTGCACCTGTGCGAACTGTCAAACGTCAAACCTCGTCTAGTAATTCCGTCGGAGGCCTAGATGTAGACAGGTCATCAGAACGCACTCACGAAGACTGCGCCTAACGCCGGGAATACCGAAGCTTAAGCGCAGCGTCTGGCTGAAATTTTCCAGTCTACAGTACAGCTTTCCATATTCTCCGGAAGCACAGGCCGTCATTCAGCCATATCTGCAACCTTATCCGGAGGATCCGGATAACCTTCAAGCTTATGGTTGAAGTGTAGCCAAAGCTAGGCTTTTTAGCCTTTGTTCTTAAAATGATCTATAAAAAAACGTATGCGTTATAAAGTAAACCATATCTTAGATGTCTGGACACCCGTTTGATCGTCAACACAAAACGTTGCCCATACGAGTAGCTAACGCACTACAGCATCTCAACGGTTTGCCTGATTAGCTCTTCGGCCGTAGTAATTTACTTCGTAAAGACGTTTACGTAACGGGCTATGACACCATGCGCGGTGCCCTTTTCGCCTCAGGTACTATTTAATAAATGTCTACATATGGGTACATTTCCAGCCCAGTGAGATGCTGATCTTCGAGTGGCTGTTCAAGACTGAACAGGACGTAGCAACAGGGGTTCTGCCAGAGAACAGAATACTTATCGATGGCGCAGTGACCTAAGACCCGCCTTTTACTCAGACGACTGGCCTGGCTCAAGGGGACAGCCTAAGCCCTCTTATTCACTATCTTACTAAAGGACATTTCTGATCGAATAAAACGGCCGGGAAAATCAGTCGGTCGTCTTGTATGTAGAGCACTTACTGACATACAGATCGAACCGGTTCCAAGTACAGCAAGTTCTAGCCCAGCTGCGCGCTAGTCAGTTTTAGACTGATTGAAAACCTGGCCAAAATATAGGCAGAAGGAGAGGAGAAACAGCGGCCACTGACACCTCGCACATCGCCAAGTCACTAATTGTTTATATAAATCGATTTTCGTACTTAAAACTGTTCTTCTCCGCGGACGCGGCAGAAGCTCCACTGAATATCTGACCGAAAAATGCAGGAAAGCAGTGTTGACCGTGCGGACAATCAAATTGTTCCAGTGGTTATCTTTCGCAACCGCTCTCAACTTGTTCCATGAGATACGCATCATTTAGAAAAATTTTACAGCGAAGAACATCGACGGATGAAATCTTAAAAAGTTTTTTTTCCTCTAAAGGGCACCAGGACTTCACATCGTGATCTGAAATTGTCTTATGTATTTCTAGTCAACATGCGTACCACTTTATTATTAATAATGATTATTTACGATTATGACAATGCAAGTAAAACCTGGTACTATCCTGGGACCTACGTCGTCGCTCTGAGCACCCCCCAACGGAAACGTTGGATACCAGTTTCAAGAACTGGACAAAAATTCTAGATGATTCATCGAGATTTCTTAGTTTCGGGTGCGATGCACGACGAGTGGAACGGGACGAAACGGGTAAATGGTCGCTCGCTTTGCCTGTACGATTTTTATTGTGAATTTGGCAAAAAAGTTAGTTTTCACAAGACTAATGCCCCAATTATTCACTATTAATTCACAAATGCCCCACGTGCGGATGAAATTGTGATAGATATTATGCGAATTGCTGTTCTCTAGTACCATTTTTTAGACGTCTGGGAAATCCCTTAAATTAGTTCTATAGACTCACCTGTACAGCGCATATGACGCAAGGCATTGTAAGTAGTTCCATCTACTCACCCTCTAATATCGGGATCCCTTGTCTACTACTAATAAAGGTGAATAAATTAAGTTCGTTTGCTAAGTTAGACGAGGGTTCCAGGACAAATTCTAGTCTGTGCTGAACCATTCGGCTCACACTCAAAGAATACATTCATTTTTCGCGTGTCTAACCTAGCTAACAACAGCGGTAATATATAAGTTATAAATGTCTAATGTTCAAATGTACATGGGATTTGTTTATTGGACACTAATGAGAGTGTCCAGAGTCCCGTAAAGGTACCTGCTTGTTCCAGGTGGAAAAAAAATAAGCAGAGTGTGAGGGTTCTTGAAAAAGGATCACTTGAATTGGAAGCACCAAAACGCGACTTCGGCCGTACCATTACAACCGACTTCGGTTAGGTTGTTCAATTAATCTTCATTACTTTTCGTTTTCTCGACGCTTCGCGTCCTAGAAGCCCCGAACATGTGTTGCCCTACCAAAGTAAAAGGCTATGAACACTTATTGTAGCAGGAGTAGGTGGGAGTATAAAAGTCACCTGTTCCGTGTACCCTTTAAAGGCCGCTCGGCTGCCAGAACAGAGCGTTATTGCTGCTGGCGGCACAGCGGCAGTGGCAGCGGCGATGGCGGTAACGAGACGGATTTATTTGCATGGTGGCCTAAGTGCAGGGCGAAATGATTGTTGTAGCAGTGGTTATGGTATTGGCGCTATCGACAATGTGTTTTCTGTTCATTCTGAATACAATCAATAAATCATATAAGCGAATGGGCAAAAAAGGACCATCAGCCATGCTCGTCACTCCATTCTAATAGACAGAGCTTGTAATTCATGCTGCGAGAAGATAGACGGAACGAAAAAACATGGCATCCACTGCCAAAAGAACTTAGATTGTTGCAATATTAATATCATTGGTTTTTTACGATGCATTGACTGCCTGAACGCTTGTTCATGCCAGACTACATTATGCTGTGCCAACTAATTTTACAACTAGTTTTACAACTAGTTTTACAATTAAAGTAAAGCTTGATAATAAAGTTCAATAGAAACTTTTGGCGCCCTATGTAATACATAAACATGTATAAGTGTTGATAAGGCGCATCCAATTTAGTCATGAAGCTGACCCTCTTCTAGAATATGTATCGTACAGTAACTTTGTCATGTAATTAAGTTGTGACTTAACTCGTAAAAACAACAGAGACACCTGTTTTCAAACAGCTGCTTTTACAGATCTGCAACGTATACAAATGGACCAGTGCTAACCTACCCAGAAGCCACTCATAATGAATGTTACCGGAAGGACAAATTTGAATAATGTATTATCCTAAATTGTTTTTGTTCCTCTCGCTATTTTTGTCAAAAGCCAGACGTCTGAAACTAGGCTTAACGGCATTGCCGCACGCGCGATTCAACATATTTTCTTCAAATGCTGATTGCTCTCATTATCGTGTAAAGGCCAAAAACCTACAAGGCCACAAACTACTTGCCCAGCGCAGATAGCAAACTTTTTGAATATCTAGGGCTGATATCTATAAAAGAACCTTAGGGTACGCCAGGACGGAATTGATGTCAGGGCAAAAACAGGTGAATTAATACTTTAGCTTAGCCATAACGGTGCACGTAACAAACACCGTTATCAGTTTATGTTATTAGGATGGGCTGGAAGAGCACAATCAGCTAGCATAACTTCTGAAGATAACCTTTGCAAAGAGAGCAAATCAACTGGGATAAATTATTTGTTTTATATGGTGTATGTCCTATTTAGGCCCCATTCGGTAATAACTTCTTTCAAACACTCACTAAGCTAATAAGCTCTTTGAAATCATGCATTCTGGGGAATCTTACAAAAATTAACAACCCAAGACATATTGGATAAGGTCGGTTAAGAGGCAGCCTAGTGGTCAGTTAGCTCAATGAAACTGACTCAAACCAGCTTCATACTCTCCGGGCGTATTCGTTCAAATAGGATTGTTCTCTTTGCAGGACACGTCCAGCCTTGTATGGATTGCTATGCGAGCTATAATTAATCCCGAGACCAGGCCAATTAACCCTTCTGATCGTTTCGTAGCCCTGAAGGCTAAAGGCCTGCTGGCCGCTTCCGCTACCCCGTTGACGAAACTTTCACAAAGCCGCTAGTGATATATAGGGCGCCACCGCGAGAAATTGACGAGCACTAAGAATGAAGGTATTAATCATCCGACATGGTAATAATCATATAATCCGAAGTAGCTCAGAAAAGCAGCTCAGAGAATGAGTGGTCGCTGCAGGTAATTCTCCAGCTGACAACGACGCCATCCGCATAATCTGGGTTGGCCAAAATTAGGTTAGTGTTAGGTTTTCAATAGGTTTTCTTTGTGTGTGTGTGACCCTGCAAAAAAATGGTAATCTTCGGTGTTCTGACATTTAACATAACTATGCCAGTAGCGGAAAGATTCGTACATATTATACTAGGATTGTTGCGAACGCAACGATCATATATCATAGAGAAACGTAGAGAACGTAACGTAAAGAAACGATCATTACATTTCCAGTAGGACAAGTCCGACTCTCCTATAGTAGAAAGTTCTACAGAAAAAGGCGTTATATTTTGAAGCTTTTATATGTTACGCCCGAAAAGCCTTAACTAAATGATTAGTACATCGTTAATAAGACACAAAACCGCTTGGGAAAAACGATAATGGTAGTTTATGCTGTTGAGCGTAAAACTTGTAATAGACAAACAGTAATTTTCTGCAAATAAAGATGCGCCCATCAAGTTGAGGGGTCCTGGTTGTATGGAAAGGACAGATGTCTTCCCTGAAATAGAAATGGCCCGTGGAAGTATCGCAATACGGTGCAACCGCACCGTTAGCAGCTGAGCATCAGTATAATGGCCATCGTAGCAAACGACTCATGATTCAATGTGAGATAGCGTGATATTTTCAGTAAGTAATAAAAATATTAGGCAATATACACGTACGTCTTTACTAATAGATCTCGTAGTGGAGTTGAACGTAAATCAAAAGGATGAATAGATACGGACGTGCACTTGGCGCTGTAACCCTTCGATATCGATGAGGGAGAAGGCTGATACGAAGCCAGCGATAACTGGATTGGACTTCTGTCGAGCTGGTAACAATTCCAGTTATAAAAACCTATCATTTACCTGATTTTGATAACGGAACTTCCTGGGAAACTAAATGAATTAATGACTTTTTGTGACCATATACGAAGCACTAAATACTTGACTGGAACTTCTATTGCTTTATCTATACAGGGGTTCTAGACATAAAAAGAATGATAACAGAGAATCATTGATTTTGCTTAAGTGGGCAACATGAACCCTGATCTAGTGGATTTGTTAGTAGAGCAAATTATCCCTGCCTGCGCATTTTTCTCCGATCATTTGATTTGAGCAATACTTTTCATGTGTTTTTTCTTTTTTCAAGAGACGATTTTATGTCTTTCCGAACTAATCTGAATGGAAAATACGATATGAGGATCCATAATCATACTAACTGGTATTATCAGCTAGCGGAAATCTGTGCTAACAGTTAGGTGTCCCATTTGAGGCCAAACCACTATTATATATGGCTAACAATTTTATACCGTTTTATTGTTAGGAAAAATAAAAGTAGTGTCCCTTCTATTACATGGAGGTCGACAAATTCGCAGATAAACGTTTTCGGGAACAAGACTATAGTGCAATGTTTGGAAAAAATGGCGGAACAGTAATAAATGCATACTCTATTATAACAGATCGGCACAAATTCGAATCATAATACGGAATTAAACTGATTTTCCTACCTAGATGTTTTGCGCGTATTATATTTGGACTATAAATACATAAAAGCCGGTGCGTTTTTGTGTTAAAAGGTCCGTTCTTTTTTGGTTTAATCCATCCTAAGCTTAAAGACAATAAAGCAGATGCTGAGTTTGCTAAGGCTTTTGCAGCTGTGGCTACGTAAATCAGGTTGTCGGCTTTCGACATTCGCACTAGAACGCCTTAACCAGACCGGATATAGCAATCAAAGCAGACCTATGTGTCACGTTTCAGAATTGTCGTCGAAGGCGAACGTGTCTAACCGACACTTAAGTGGTTTGCGTGCTGCTAAGGTCTATGCTGAATCGCAGAAGAATACTGCTTTACGAAGACAACGACTAGGTCGGCTGCCGCCGTCGCGTTCTAATGGGACACGTCGCACGCAGCGGACGACCTTGCGGACAAAATGCTTAGCAGGGCCTGGCGCATCGGACAGGCCATACCTCCTGTGCTTAATTTAAGAAGCATGGTACTCCCAACTGTGCCTTTCTCAGGCATTCCGATCCAATTGTCTATCGACAGATGCGCCAGGGAGGCGCTCACGATGATGACAGTAATGGTCTCATCGACACCTCTCTTTTCAGCACTCCCTGGACTGACCGAAGAAACCTGGGTTTTCTTTGCCATTCCTGCGTTTGTTGTTGGATAGTAGCATTCTGGCTTGGTTCTCTTTCCGGCTAGCTTCTATTTCTTCGCCTTCCTCTAAGCCCGAACAGGGGCACTAGCTCGCTTAGGGTAACTTGTCCATTGTAGAGCAGACTACGATTATCTTGCGGGCAAACAAAGGCAGACCTTTTCACTTGCACTATCAGGCCAAGACAACAACTGTTACCCGTGCGAATGAACATCAAGTGTAAGGCAGAACGGGATGGCCCGATTTACCCTGACTCAGCCTGAGCAAAAAGTCACGTAGGCAGAGTTGCAGCGAGCAGGGTTATTGTTGTTGTTGCCAGCACGCAGCAATTGACCCAAGAGCAGCAAGAGGCCGAAGGGTAAAAGTAAGAATGTGGAGGAAAGAAGCCAAATGTTGTCTTCGTTTTTGCTGTCTTCTTGGGGTTTGCTTAGACCCCTTGAAAGCGGAATGCAGACGTGAGCAACAACGCCAGTGGGTGTCACGGGACGTGGAGAATGCATGAACAATGGAAACCTTGGAGGTTCTCGAGCGGCTAGCTACTAGCCCGGCTAGTCACCCCCGGTCCACTCGAAGCCAGCCACCCGGCTAGCCGAGGCGTGACGACGTGCCACGCCGCTCTGTTTTCCGTTCGAGTTTGCCTCAGCGACCTCTTGATCCGTTGTTGTTGACAAGGGTGGAGAAACGCGTATCCACCCGCCCACCGTCACAAGCGTTTCGTTGGAAGGGAGAGAACGAGAAAACACGGTCCAGAAGGGCGCGGAGAGAAGACTGGGAACGAGCACTGCGAAAAAAAATCGAATACAGAGATTCATTACGAGACCAATACAATTCTGCACAAGTAAATGAATGGTAAGGTAGGAAATGTGGCGTTTTCCTCAGTTTGGTTTTCATCACAAATTAGCAGACTTTCTAACAAAAATGAAAGATCCTTCTTCATGTGTTGCTAAACGCTGTTGATCTATCATATACGTCGGTACGTACTCTATATATTGAAACGATAGGTGGCAAGATGAAGAACACTTGTTGTATATTTGACCGATATCGGTCTTACTGTTTTGCGGGAGCTTATATTACCGTGCTGGAAGGTAATTCCTTTCTGGTTTTTCGCTGATCCCCAACGAATTGTGTGATCCGATTTGAATACATAGAAACTTAAGTAAACTAATACTGTTTGAAGGAATAAAATTTACACCTCGAATAAGCACCTCCTGTTACTGAGAGCGCCTAATTTCTCGAGCATGCTTCGATACACCTGAGAAGCGTTCATAGAAAAATGTATTTACATGTAAGTGGATAAGTTGTTAAAAGGTTGCCCTTGGGGAAAGGAAGTATCGTTGTGTCTGTTCAGTTCGATGTCTCTGTCTTTCAAAATATTATGACCGCAACAAACTGGAGTCTCAAATCCTGTACTAAACAGCGACTAAACATAACGACAAACTTCAATACTTGCACCTATAAATGTCAAAAGAAATTAAAGAATTTCAAGAACTTTTGGAAATTGACTGTTAGCATACTGTATATGATTATTCAACTCAAGGTGGGATGAGCATTAGTCGGCAGAACTTAAGACCAGTTCCCGAAATTTCTAATTCTGAATAAATACAGTCTGCATAGAGCCACAGGATCGATACGAGACGCACAAACGGCGGTTGAGTACGTCAATTGCTGCGCCAATACCAAAATATAGTAAAGCCATTGTTCTACTTTTCCTATTTCGAAAAAATACATTTTTGACGTAAATGCTGAGATATCTGTGTCCGTACCCGTTAGTATAGGCTCGCAAACCTCGTTGGACGCCTCTTGCTTACAAGAAACGTACTTTTTTTTTTTGTTGGTTTTTAAATTCATTCAGCCTCTGTTGCATGTGAGCTCTCTTTAAAGCGTCAATTAGAGTACAGTATGTGCCCGGTCTCCGAAGCAGAAAATTTCTACATTTTTTTCATAATATCGCCCTATATGCGAGGCCCTTACGACGAAATTTAGTGGAATGAGACTGTTAACAACGGACGACTTTACATCGCTTACGTGACAATCGTTCAAATGGTATTTTACTAAATACGCGCCTGGTTATAACGAGCGTAGAGTTTCTATATACATATATGTAATAAAGGCTCTGCAGCACTTGCATTTAACTGTATGTAAGGTAAGTGACTTACTTTATGGAAGAAAAAGCGTAATATCTGGGCCTTCGAAGAAGTGGCACTGTCTATGCAAGGTATGATGGGTTATTTCTTACAATAAATGTAAAAACGAGACATTTCAGGATATGAAAACAAAGGTTTGTATATGGTAAGGTAGGCATAAAAGTATCGATTAATTTTCACACCAGCTAACAAACGCAGAAAAAAAAAGTTATACAATTTTTGTTCTTTACACTCAGGTCACCTCGTGTTAGATTTTTTTTTTAAAGCTAGTTCTGATTTAACCCAGATACTCATAATTTCAGCATTAGGAGAAGAAAAGCCACAAATA
The DNA here is from genome assembly GCF_002532875.2 of Varroa jacobsoni. NCBI lineage: Eukaryota > Metazoa > Arthropoda > Arachnida > Mesostigmata > Varroidae > Varroa > Varroa jacobsoni. The sequence goes on from NW_019213607.1 coordinate 102,560, forward strand.
AAGATCATATTTGATTTCAACTAAATGTCAATCATATACGGACCTCGCATTGTCAGTCATACACTAACGTAGGACATTTTATCGGAGGTAAAGTTTCTCAGGATACATGTTGGGTAATTTCCGCGCATCGCACAGGAGTAGGAAGCTATTGCTCACAAAGCTGAATCTGATGAAAGTTGTTCTTGTCAGAGGCGTAGAATCCGTCACTATCTATGCTTGTAACGATAGCATATTGCTTCACATTCAACCTGCACATACTTCTTTATATATATATATTAATAATAATAAAAGAAACACACCATAGGTCTGCACGTGCACGACCGATCACTTTCATTCGCTCTGCAGGATTTGAACCGGCAACTCCCTTTCGAAACGCAATAATCTTAACATATAATTTCTCATCTATATTCTAGCATTGCGGGGCAGATACGGATACAGTACGGATGGAAAGCTGTTCGACATACGAAAGTTTTCGTTTTCACCGTGAGACGAGATACTCAGTCCCTGCTTGTTTAATTAGTGCTGTAAGTCTTCAGACTTTTTGTCATCATTTCTTCGTCAACGTCTTCACTCAGAAAAGCCATATCTGACCTATTTGTCTTATATTAACGGCTTGTAATTCAAATGTATAATGTCTACATAGTTCTAACGATTGTGGTGTTTTATAGCATGGTCAAGTTCATACAAATGTTAGCCTAATTTTTCCTGACGATCGGCTTATGTTGTAATTATTGTTTTTGTTCTATTGGAATAGAACTAGAGAGAAACAAAGCAGTAGACCCACAACTGACGCAGAATGGGGTCTGTAATTAGGTTTGCAGATATCTTCCTATCGATAAATGTTACGGGTAACAATTACGAGAATGTATTTATTGTTCTACAGCAGTCGTGTTACAGTACTTAAAGAGTTTTTCCTTCTAAAAACAGCCGTTATTAATAATGGAAAGGGTGGAAAGGCTTAGTATGCTGTAAAATAGTACATGAGCCGTGTATTATGCCGATCCTATCGGCTTAAATCGATCTTGCCCACTAATATAACGTTTGTCGCCTTCTGCTGTCTAAGCCAGAATACTAAAAGTTGTGTCTGTTTTCCGTTTACAAGGTAAGTTTCCCAACCTGGGAACTTTAATTGGCTAGTTCTTCCAATATGAACGGCTGCTTTCTCCACGGAGTTATTAATTTTGAAAGCTTATTGAAACTTTAGGTTATTACCTAGGATTGAGAACACGGTGAGATATAAGCTAACTTCCAAATAAAGGTACAATATCGTTTTGTAGCATTTAATAGCATGATATTTAAAGATTTCTATCAAAATCGATGTGCGATCACGAGATTGAGATGCAGTCAGGACCAACTCATTTTATCTTGATTCACTTTATTTTTTTTTTACCCTGGATATTACCTCCTTGCTTCTGAGGCGTGTTTTTTTTTTGCCAGAAAATACAGAATTGCTTCAGTGTATCGGAAATGTTTTAAAGAGATTTGGCCTAATCTTTAGTGCTCGCTCTTGCGTTTCACCATGGTGGATTTAATGTTCAGGCCTCGTTCGGGAAATTTCGTCTTATTAGTTCATGCTTCGAGCGACAGAAGAGACCTTCGTACTGGCAACTAGCCCATAGTGTAAATCAATGCAGATGCGAGCTAGCACAAGTGAAATAGTTTTTTTTTTAATTAAAAAATTAGCATTAACGATCGTCGTTGGTTTAACCAGGACCCACTTGCTTTTTTAGCAGAGGATAAGCAAAGCGCAGGCGCTCAACAGCGCTCTAACTATTGCCAGATAAGGCCCTCCGGTCAAACAAGATAAGCACACCCTCGGTAAGCTTCAGTTCAAGTCCGCATGTCCTTGTGTCTAGACAGAACCTAATGCGAGGTACATTGCTCAATTGGGATTGAGGGATGTATGAATTACCCAGACTCATCTGGACCACATAGCCTTTCTTTGCAAACGAGTGTCAAGGGGACGGTGCTAGCGTGCGTAAATTCTGTGGCACATCTTAGCTGTATCCTACGTAGGAGGAAGAGATCAACCCCAAATCGCAAGTGAAGACCTCTAAAAGAGCTAAGCTTGGTGGATTTAAAGACGAATTCGCTATACGCCACTAGCCTTCGAGACTTTAAAATCTTCACTGGAGGTCACTGATGTGTTTCTGCGTAAGTTCAAAAATAGCGTAAGGTATAGCTAAGGTTTACGACGTGCTGGAGAACATTTGCTCCGAAACGTATAACCTTCCGTTCAACACGAGACCGCCTCATGTGCGGACCACAACACGAGCGTTGTTCTGACCCTCAGTCTCAAGGGTGACATGTGAGAGTGCTGTACTTATTCTTAGTGGACGTGCTCTGTTAAAATATTTAAAAGCTCTGCGTCTACTATTGAACAAGGTTATTTTCCAAAAAACTATAGGCTTCTTCTCGTTATTACCTAAGCGAACAGATTAGGAATGAGACCATATCAGGATGGTTTCCAGCCACGAGTTAGCAAGAAGTTCGCAAAAACCAAACCAATGAATTTGAAAGAGGCGGTCCCAAGGCCAACGATAAAGAAGGCCCGGAGAGGTCAACAAATGTTCACCTTAAACGGCAAACGGCCATCGTTCAAGTGAGCATCAGCTATGGCGCCACCCTAAACAAGAGTGGGTGCCGTAGTTGCTCACGCTGCTTTAAAAGTCGAATCCTGCGTGGGGTTCAGACCGGTATATTGGGCAGTTTGTTGACGAAACTGCTTCTTTCTCACCAAATTCGAAATCGCTGGTGCAAGCCGAATTCGACACTGTAGGACTTTCACCAATATTAGGCTTAAGCTGAGCAATAAAAGAAGGGACCTCTATCGAAGAGGTTATGACCAACGTTTTCCACAAATGCTGCATTGTTTCCGGATCGCCTTTTCGGTCAAATACAGGAACAACAAGCAAGCCTCAAAGCTTTTGTGTTTTTTTTAAAAATGAACCGTTAATAAAAACGTACAGTATATCCAGTCACAATTCATGTTTTAACAGATCACCTAATTTTTGCACACGTTTACCTCACCACTTCCAAGTTTACAATGATGCCATTTGACATGCTACTTCAATAGACTTTTCGTGACTACTTTCTTTACAAAAATTTATGGCAGAACATATCTTTAAGGGAAAGGTTGTATCCTTTGCGGTACCATGATGCTGCACGGTAATTTCGGACTAGAAATTTTTGGAATGGAAGACGTACGTGGTCTTGCTTTCGAAAAATTCGAATTTGAAGAGAGAGTATCGCATATAAGTATAGTAATTTTCGTAGTAGTTTTTCTATCTACTATACTACTACTACTACATAGAGTTGTTCATACATTCCTGCAGGTTGTGCTGCCTATTGTATAGTACTGATGCTGGTTTCAATCAGTTAGCCGTTAGAAAATATTACTACCGGTATTTTTATCGGATTACGCTGCTAGTAACACCGGGATTAGTTTCATCGGTAAGTAAGCTCTCGATCTTAATTTGCTGCGACAATGTAGTCTGACAGGATCAATGGTTCGCGTATCACGATTAATAGGATTTTCGGTATTCCTGCTATGCTCACCCCCTAGTGCGCTGACTTAAGACAACACAAGGCGTATCTTGTGTCAGCAAAAGCTGTTTGTAAACTGCGTTCGCACGGCTTCACGTCGGGTTGTGCGGCATGCAAGCATGATCCTCGGTGCCCAGGTTTCAAATTTTTGATAATTAGACCTTTTACACCTCTCGCATTAACATCGTAATGTTTCTGGCCTTTTCTAGCGTGTAAACCAACTCCTTTCGTTGAATGTTGTTTATTTTTCTAGGGAGAGGTCTGAATTACGTAGCCTAGCCAAGGGGTTGTTGTTTGGCTATATTTCGAAGGAAAATGTGCAATTTACGAGGGCATTTAGCGTCTCTGTTGACTGCGGTTCCGTTTTGCCTTCTCTGATCTATATGAGACCGCACAACTTTTCTTTGAAAACTATTCCACTGTATCGTATTCATAAGGTTATTTAGCAAACTTTTACGTATTTTTGCAAATTTCTCAATAAAAGGACCTAATTTCTCAATAAAAGGACCTAACATGACATGTTTGTTTTCGTCTATTTCATTTATTTCGATTATTTATGCTACATGCTATGTGTATATGCTTGTACTATATATTGTATATTCGCTATTTTTTTTAATCGCATACGGGTTTTTTGAGAATTTCGAAAATTAGGGTAACGAGCATTTATGCAGTGAGAGATGCCGCTAATGAATGGTAGATGAAATTTAGTTTTTCTTTGGGCGCGAAATCCGGGCGCGAAATCCAAAAATACGTCAGGTTTTTCAAATAATTTCTTTGCCTGAAATTTGTTTTTCTTGGGCGCGAAATCCAAAAATGCGTCAGGTTCAAATCGAAGGTCCCTGCCTTTGGAGAGGCAATCTACATAGCGGAGAGGCTAGCCGCCGCATATCACGAGCAACCAGACGCCTCCAGCCTTTCGCCTTTTTCTATGAAGGACGCTCCCTATTAATGATATTGACTGTGCGAAACGTGAGACACAACGGAGCGAACCATCGTCTGTAGTGGTTAACTATGTATCGTGGCTTTACAGTACCGTACGTTGAGTTACTTAACCAGATTAGTAGTACTATAGAAAAAACCTTTATTGTTTCAGGGTTACCATCCAATACCGGCGGCAGGCACCCTTACCAACCTCGGTGGCAATGTCCAGGATGCGGCAGTGGGGGCTGCGGCACATAACACGCTCCAGGGCTATGGGCACACCCGTTGTAGGCAGCAGGAGGGTTATACCCAATGTAAGGATTGTAAATTGCTGCAGGATTGTAGGCCCCATACGCGTAACTTACAGGAGGAACCGGCATAGGTGGGCCTGTTGGGCTGGGCCCACTGGTCATGTCATGTCCATGCACTGGCAGTGGATGTCCTGCCATGGGGGGCTGCATTCCGCACGACGAGTAGCAAGGGCTAGTGCTCCTAGCGAAAGGCCCGTTCATTCTACGTGAAACGTCGTAGTAGGAAACCGCTCTTCAGAAGTCTATACGCCTGTTATTGTGCCAGCCGTTAGATTGCTACTGCCCATGTCCACACTAGGATTCAACCTTATATATAGTACGATCCGATAAAGCAATACCTTCAGAGCTAAAAGATTTTTTCCATGAAAAAAGAGTTTAAATAGCTACCATTCGATATTGCATGGACGAGGTCTACGATTTACCGTAAGAGTGGCTATACCTTTCTTGAATCATATGAACATGATCTGGGTTACGAACAAACTGGCTTCCATATCGCGAGGGTCTTGGACGTGCAGCAAGTTCGTATTAGAGCTTGACAGGTTTTATTCGATTCATATGATGATACGTATATCTATTTAGTACATATATTTACCTATATGTTTACTATAATTAAGTTATTATAAAAAGACCGCATTTTTTTCTTGTTAACTACTAACTGTTTTTTTTTATGTTAGCTATTTGTCTACGCAATACGCATAAGGTGGCTGCAAGCTGTCAATGAAACAATAACAACGAATTTTAAGACAGAGAATCAGTTACATTGACCTGTGCGATTTGAGTACTGAATAGGTATTAGTATGTCTAATTCAGTCTCTCACGATCAGGAAGTATCGAGACTCTTGAGTAGTGCAGTGAAAAAATGTGTTAAGAACTATAATTCTTCAATGAACCTCTTACGAACTCAACGATTGTTTCTGATAGGCGACGGAGCGTTTTCCGTTATGAATACTCACTCGTTATATAACGGGCCGCCCTTCAGTAAATAGGAGCTAACAAGCGACACAAAATTCGAACTATGATCTGTGCCTGAACGAATTTTACAAAGGCTGATGACCCTTTGTCATAGTCACATGATCAAGTCTCAGCACTTCACGCTGGCACAGGCTGCGCTGTGCCGATAATTTCTTCAGAGCTTCAACACGAAGACATCTAGCAGCTGAGGCTTTATGCTGCGACAGTCAGAGTGACGTTTCTAATTATAGATTGAAGAATTAGTTCGGTGATTTGCACAAGGGGCTTACGTGGAGGCGGATACGACGTGTAGAGGCCAGTCACCGAGCCAATTCGACGCTGCCTATGCAGTTTCTACAATGATGAAACGCACAATAGTTTTTCCTACCCTCTACTTTTAGGGTACAAACTAATGATACTTTCTAATCAAACATAATGCAACTGTGTTTGGGGGCGTGAAAGGGACAATCGACCAGCTTTGCGGAGCATTATTATTAGATGTACCGCCATTTCGACTTGAGGTAGTAGTATATATTACCGCAACTCGGTTCGATTTGGAAAACTAAAGATTCGTGCAATTGTCAAGTGTTAGGAAGGCAATCTATCCCCATGTTGACATGCGAGCTGGGCAAGCGAACTGCGTGATAGCACCTGGTCGGAACTCGGCAGTACTCTACCCTACGGCTGAGACCAAGGTACCGAAATAAACTTCGTCTGTAAATACTGACTTTCGGTGCAATGTAAGAGTCATAGCGGGAAAGGAGGGGAGGGGAGGGGACTTGTGGTTGAATCAGAAACTTGAAAGCACTCATGCACTTTCTGATCTATGGTCACTATGACCTACTCGAATATGGTTGAAGAAACAAGCAAGAGCCGTTTGGAAATTCTACTAAACCTGCCGCCATGAATTTCTGTCTTCGAATTATCTATCGTCGCGCATCCGACCTCAAAACGTCCTGACGCCTGGTGGGTCGAGTTTGTGAACAGACGAAGTTATCGAATATAGTACAAGGTCGCCTTCCATAAATTAGTGTTGTTTTCACTTCATGAGGCCCCCGGGTGGCTTCGAATAATACTGAACGAAAAGGAGAAGCATATAGCGGTAAAGGTCTATGTCAATGTATGAAAAAATGCAAATTAAGCCATAGATTTTGTTTTAATCCAGCATGATTTATAACGTTACCGCTTGTGCTCATACCCAGTTTTCCATAGAAACGTGATATGCATTACGACCCTCAGGCCAAATCTCTTAATTGCAAAGACCACTCCAATAACACGTTAGTATTATCAAGACATACGACGACACATAACGTAACATGTACATTAGATTCACATACAGCGAACAGAAGGCGTATGATTCATCGCGTATTATAATGCGCTACCTCTCTGATTAGGCAACCCCCCCCCCCCCCCACAGCAGAAGTGACTAGCCAGTAATCGAAAATGACGTCTGTTAGCTAATAAAGAGAATAGTAGTAAGGGTCAAAATTTCTAATGAGTGTGGTTCGAGATCAGTTGCGAGTAATGGAAGCGAAATGAGCACATGTTATACGTTATTTGCTGCAAAAACATTCACTATAGCTTACTATTTGTCTACTTTCTTTTATTGATATAATAACAAATTAAACTACTAAAAAAAGAACCTATCAGGTTCCAGTCAGGTTATACAACTTGAAGGAAACCTTACTGCTAACGAAATATCGTTTTATTTCAGGTAAAACTTACTAAACAGTGAGCACAACTGCTGGTCGAGGGTGTTTAATAATCGCTACCTCGCGACCTTCGTTTTCTATTATGCTTTGAATACTAGCGCCAACCAAATTAGATTTCTAATACCGCCAGTTCGGTCCTATCCGTGTAATCCCCAGGGATAACCAATATACGGCATAATATCGATACCGAAGGGTAAATAGTGACTTCAGATTATCTGTTCCAAACGTTATGTGCTCGAAAACCAACAGTGGTGACGATATACGAGACTATCCTACGCAAAATAGGTAGGTACACCTCAACAAACAGAGGTTCCCTCCATGTCTCCTTACAGCTGGACTGTTTACGGCAAGTGTTTCCAGCCGTATGAGGCTAAGGGATAAAGCTGGGTTTGCTTCTCCATCGTGATTGTCTTCGGTGGTCGCTCAACACCAGTGTCACACCCAGATATCGAAAAATGTTTGTTCATCTTTTCAAATATTCTGCTCAACCATCTTTTTCGACCCGTTCGTGAATTGTTATTATTGTTGTCAAAATGAAGATACACGCATAGTGCAGTGCCCAGAAATTCTAGAACTCGAACGCTATTCAACAACTGCCCGGGCACAGGAACGACTTGTTCGGCGATCATATTCTTGGGACACTTGAAGGGTACAAATGTAGTTGGATGGATCGGCCTGGGGAGGTGCAATGATACAACTGGGTAAAGAAGGTTGAAGAGTCAAAATTGACTTGTGTCTCTGGCCCTCTGCTGCGGGGGCTATGCCGACGAAATGGATTGCTCGTATATATATATATCCTTTTTTCAAACATGTGTTTATGGATGGAGGGTTCGCTTCTTAAGTTGCTGTTATCCAGCTTTTTGTAGAAGAGTCGTTGTGTTGGTATGGGTTGTACTTGGTTTCTCCTTCGTCGTTTTGCGCCTCTACCTCTCGTTGGCGCACGTTGGCATAGCGACCTGCTATTGCAGGAAGCTTACAAAGGAAAAGAGAGGTAGGTGAAGCGCGGGCAGGTCTATTGAATAGCATGACACACAATGTAGGAGTACGAATCGTTTCCCAAGGTTTTTAGCTGTGCTGGGCCTGTATTGCATCAGTCGGTATGACTTGTCGACCAACAGACCGACCGTGCATAGGCGAATACTGAAGGAGGAGCAAGTGTAATGGCAAAGGGACCTGGCCAGAGGCAACACTTGTAGCAGTCAGGTCGCAACAGCAATTCTAGCTAGCTCTCCCATGCCATAAAATTCGCTTAGATGAAGAAGCAACCAGCAGAAGCAGAACGGACGAACACGCCAAGGAGTGGGCGGCTGCATGGTTTCGGCATCCTGCGCAACCCGGTACAATCCCGCTGGCCATTCACTCTTTGCCTATTCTATTTCACGTCACTGATGTTGCCTTGTGCTCCGCTTCGCTATTTTTGTTTATTCCTCTTCGATGCGTCTCTTTTTCTCTGTGCTTCGCTTCAGCTGAGTGCTTCGTCGGCCTCTCATCGTCGTTCGCTTTATCGTTGTCGTCCCCCTCCACCGCCCGTCTGCGTCCTTCTTTTCCCCTGCATTCCTTTATTTTTGTCTTCTCCCGCTGCTCGTGGCTCCTCAGCCATAGCTGGCGACGGATGCGTTTACTTTCAAGCGGCAAATCCCCGTTGGTGGTAGCAACCAGCCCGAGTCGCGGAAACCACCACAGCCGCACCGACGCATAACAAAGAGGGGACGAATTTCTTTTCGTTTGACAATAAACAGCTCAGCGTACAGAAAAGGATTTGTGAAAATATATTGGGCAAAGCCCACTTTTCGCCGGCGCAACCAAGCGGGGGACCTGCGAAGGGTTCGGGTCAAAATGGGAGGATGTATCTCACTGTGAGTGTTTTTTAGCCTGTGTTTGTGAGCGTACCTAAGGGCATGCTTGCGTGAGCTAGTCGTAAAAGAAAAAAAAAATCGAAAGGTACTTTTCAAGCCGCTCCTGAACTGCTTTAGACAAGAACATGTTATAATATTGTTTAAATGTAAGCTTGCACCCCTCAATCAGAGTAGATCATGGATGCTGCTTGCTGGGTCGAAACTTCGTCGCATTTTATGCAATTTTTCGCTGTATTTTATTGAGCAACGGAGCCTAATTAAATACAACGAAAAAAATTTGAAACTTTTATTTTTTTTTAGTTTGGGTAGCCGTGTTGTCACCATGATTTATCATAAGCTAAGAACTAGCCCCAGTGTCTATTATTCTCAAATATAGGACACAATGTATCAGATGTAGAGAATTACTTGGTCATCCAGAGCGCTACGCTTTGCCCACAATCGACTTCTTATTGTTTAGCCATTTGTATATAATACTCATTATTTTATATT
>NW_019213607.1:112445-130559 GCF_002532875.2 Varroa jacobsoni
TGTGTGTGTGTGTGTGTGTATGTTCAGTAATTTAAGCGATTTACTTTCATTGTTTAACAACTCCCGTACTAGCAGTAATCGTTATCAGCTGAAGGCCAGGAAAGGTGCACAAACTAAATGATTATCGCGTCGTTTCATAAAAATTGTATAATTGTTTTTGAGATGACTTACCTTATCAGTACAACACATCATATTTGCTGAAGGAGGAACTTGAGTAATTTTTATACCGTAGCTGGCCATTATTGCTCTGATAGAAGCCGTGAAGTAGCTAGGGCCAGGTAGTAGTAATGTTACTACTCCCGCTTGCACTGGGATGGCTACTAAAGAGCGACAATTGTTTTGAGAAGAAGAGGAGCTCGCGATCACAGTCCGGAATTTTTTCATTAGAATAGATCTATATGCACACTGAAGAAAATAGAGAAGATCCGCAAAAGGGTGGTTTGATGCCATTGTCTTCGGCGGAACAGGCATGAAAAGAAATTCAATTTTAGCTTTGTGTGAAGCATGGTTTGCCACTCCACTTGCTTAACATTTTGTCATTATTTAATAGGCCTTCACAAATCGGGCTGGTAGTAGATAAGCCAGCGGTGCTACAGGGTGTCTCAAAAATTATTCATAGCTAGAAAGATGACAACAATTGATATTTAGAGTGCAAGATGGTCTGCACAAAATGCGTAACATTTCCTCCTACCGCAAGTTATCACCATTCTGATCAACAGTCGGCAAGTAACGATGGCTATTGGGGAAAAAACTTCAACAAGTATTTCACTTTGTGCTGTGGTGACTTTTAGGTTTTTCAGTGTTTTCTGACGCAGATCTTTAAGGTATTTCCATAACAATAAGTCTGCTAGCATGAAGTCTAAGGTACGAGCAGTGCTCCCTATCGGACATCTTCATTCGGTCCATCTGTATAGAACACAAAACGAAAATATCCAAGCCATTTCCATTAAGATGTACTCGTATATCACGATGATAGTTGGATAGTCCTTTCGGAAGTAAAACCCGCCATTTTCATCAGGGTATTCCTGAACTAATTGGCGCCAATCATTGTATTATAAAAAGAGAAAAAGAATAGTCTAATTAACGTTTACTTAAAATCTCGCATCCCGCTAACGCCTGATGATTTGAGTTTAAAGTTCCTTTAAAGCAAGTAGGTTCAATTATGTCGATTAATTGTACCATTTATCCTGAATATAACGTTATCGCTCGAAACGATCCTCCCTGAAAACGGTGCGCCGTCTTCATACGTTTTCCAAGCGTCGTCCGCAATGTCGATTTCGACTGACTGCGTTGATTATCATGTTATTCATTATCATCAACTTTTACTATGCCTTAGAACGCGATAGGCATTTGGTCCGCTAAGATCCTGTTGTCTTCTCGTACTTACCTATATATATATATATATATATATATATATATAATATACCTATATTCAACTAAGTATGATCTTCAAAAACTTTTTGTCCGGTGAAGCCCACTGATGTTCTTGCTCTTCCGAAATCCTGTCTATGAGCATTCTGACCAAATGCATTTGTTTCAAGCTTATCAACCAGAAGTCGAATAGGTATATCTGTCTAACATTCCCCGCGGCATTGTTTTTGCGCTACAGTTTTATATATACTTGCAGCAGCACTTTGATATAATTTTGTTTATTCTCAAAAATAAATTTATTTTTAAATAAATGAAAAAAATTATTATTTTTAATTAAATTCACTCTGGAAAGAAAGACGGATCAGGAAGCTGTAACTCCTTAAACTGTAGATACATTTTTAAGGAACCCTGTATTTTTTTTGCACGAGACCGTTATGGGGTACGTCCTGAGCGCGTTTAAATACAATAATAACGGATGCAGATGCAATGTACCTGAAACGTATAAATTTAAAAATCATAGCATATCTAAACCACGATGTATCATAGAAATCTGTTTTTTTATTAATAAAGCTCTTTGGGAGCTATCATAGACCTTTAGAAATGATCACCAAAAGTATGTCCTTTTATGACACAACGTAATGTTCGTATTCTCGCTTACGTTTCAATGGACTCTCATGTGAGTCAGTTCAGCCTTGAATCAACTCTTCAGATGTATATATGTTCATCTGCACACCGCTCGTATGAACGATAACACGGTATAAGGACGACTTCATATATGCGTTCTGCTAAAAGAAAAGATTATTAAACTGGGTGACCTTCTATTCAAGCAAAAAAAATACGCTTTCGCCCTCCTTCGGGGGCAACTTCGTTCGTAAATTCAACCTTTTCAGGTACAAGCATTTTCGCAGACATAAGTCGGGAACTTATGAAAAATGTGCGATTACGACATGAATCGATCCGTGCACAGTGCAACGCTTGCACAGTCGAAGAGTGAAGAAGGGCATGTAACATAGAAAGCCAATGGTTAGACACTCCGAAAATGAGTAACGCTGACGGTCAACGAAGGAGCCGACTGGGTAACGTTGTGTGTGTTTTTCGGCTGAAAGGCCTAGATGCTGACGTCTGCAGTCGTCGGGTGCCTTGTTTACAAGTTCCTCAACGTTGCTAGTGCTACCAGTAGCACTGCAAACTCTGTTTCTAATAAGATATTTCCTTTCCGGCCACCGCTAATAATGTAAATCTTTAGAGTTGACTTATGGTTGGGCCTTAATGAACCGCAAGTGATCGAGAAATTCAGGCCTCTTGGGTTGGGTATGCGCTTATTTATGTGATATGAGCCCTTCTAGATAAAGACAAACGCATTTGGGGCAAGCACAGTTGGCCGATTAAATACACTTTTTTTTTTCTATATTTCTATGTTTTGCCATCTTGGTCACCATATATATTGGGGCAGTATGGATTCAATGATACTCTGAGCATTACTAAGCCTAATATTTTTAATTTATGAAATAGATTACAAACTTATGTAATGTGCAGATCAAGGGGCAACGCGTTACTTGTAACATTATGTCAGGTATTTTAATTGTGCCTTCAAGTGCATTTTACACTTTTGGCAAATCCCTGTGGTTAACAACCTTCGATTGACAGCCAGACAGCCCTAGTAAATAAATACTGTGGTTATTTTAAGCTACTTTTGGATATTCATGAAAATGGGTGGGTCAAGACTTCGTGTATTACATCTCGATCCGCTGTGAAACCTTATGTATCTCATCCATCATCACTCATAGCATCGTTACGTACCATATGACCTTCGTACCGACAGAGATCGATTCGAAATGCATCACGCAAGTCATGATATAGACCTAGACGGAAAGAACTTTTGATTGTCCCTTTACCCTTAAGCATAAGCACCGTGACATTTTTTCTGCATGCAGTCAGATATGTACAGCGATATCAGACGAATCGTGTAATGCTATCGCTCCGTCACAAGGGATGCAGCACCAAATCGAACGGTCATACATTTAGTAATAACGGGCTGCCTGATGTTGCCCTCGACAGATCATTCTATCTTTCTCACACACTTTTTCCTTACTAACTTCATTTCAATAAGCATGCTGTCTTACTATTATGCTATACACTACAGCTGTGGCGATAGTGCCGGCGCTGACTCGCTGTAATATATGGACAGACCAAACAGGCCAAGAAGCGCAGGCCATCGCGATGATATGCATGCTATATGGAGGAGAAAGTTTGCTTTTCTTGCTTGACTGACTACGGCAACAGCCACTATCGTTGCTTGGCGCACAATGCGTAAGCATTGTCGCGTTGTATAGAAGTACGACGTGGGTAGGAGAAACAGCTACGCTAATCCTACCGAAAAGCCGACGAGCGTTCTGTGGGCCAGCGCGCGTTTACATCAGGAATAATGAGAAAGACGATTATATACCACCCGGAGCTCCTACTGTTTGTCCTCTTTCGATGCTTAGCCTTTTTCCGTCTACGGAATCCCGCCTGCCTCATCTCAACGAGGCCCACACTGACTTACGCCCACACATGGACAAGATTTACGTTGTTGTCCCTAATTCTGGCCATCTGGACCCCCGCCTCGCGATCGTTCGGTTGCCTCCCTTACCGGCTTATGTAGAACCGTAAAGCAGATCCGAGCGTGCCTTTTTCCGCTCGTTCAGCCAGCGAGGCGCTTGTCTGTTCGTCCTGCCAGCAGCAGCATTAGAAGCGTCTCTAGTATCGTCGCCCTGGTAGTAATATATTATTCGACTAAGTGGGTAGTCATCGCACCGCAGATGATATCTCATGAAGCGCACCCCATCAGATAGCGAGGCAGGGGCCTGCTTCTCAGAAAGCAACCCCCGATTTCGAGCCGTCTCTAACGGCGAAGGCGGTGGTTGTATGATGGCTTTTGCGTGCGAGTGTGAGCTTCTTATGCGTCTCTATAGAATACTAGTGAATGCTATGTCAAGGCCGCCAACGGGAGCGAAAACGTACTCGATGAGTCGATGTACTGCGGTCAGCGTCGACTACCATCATCCGAGTGGTAGTAGCAGTAGTCAACGCAACCAGCGAAAGACGGACGATTATGTACAGACGGAAATTAGCTCAGCCCCTAACTAGCTGTCCCTTGGGCCATCAAGACAAAGACCCAGAATCTAACATTAACGAAACGGGTTGTGTGCGGCTACTCATTTACCAATGATGCTGGATGGTACTTGAGTAGTAAAAGAAGGACGAAAACAGGGCGTCACCTAACGGATTCGCCACCCGCGCGAACAGATAGTTCCGCCTGCCCGAGGCTGCATTGAACAGTGCGGAATGAACTACTTTGAGCGCTGTTTTTTTTGCAATTGCCATCGACGGATAAGGTGCTATTGTTTGTTTTTTTTTTTCAATTCGCGTCGTTTCTGCTTATCGAGCACTATCGGATGGGCGACACCCAAAAGCCGTGGGGTGCTTCATGTCGAAGACTGCACACCGCAGATCGCACCATGAGGATTCATACGATGAAGGCGCATGCATTGCCGGCATTTTCATATGGAGTCCAAGCACCCACCGGCCGCGAACAAACATTACAACCATAAAATACAATCGGATTCGGTTTGATCGCTCTTGCTGATGGCCACTCAAGCGATCCGTAATCAATCATCGCGGCGAAATAATTGATGCACACTCGATCTCTGTCTTACCCATAATGGCGGGAACTATGAGTTTAGCCATAAATGTACGAATATCGAAGGGGAATATCACATGATGCTTGAATGCTGAGCTCTGTAACCAAAGCATCCTTACATATACCAAATACAGACTACTATAAAATTGTTAAGGCTTACCAAGGAAAAGGGTCAAGTTGAAGCTATCAAACAAAAAGCACTTTTATACACAACAAGTTCAGGTTGTTATACCTATATATTCTCTTTTTTTTCTGATCTTATCGCTATCAAGCAAATTTGAGTGTTTGAACAAACTGAAACCCCTTGAATCAAAATTAGCGGAATGCCGAAAGCCTTTTACTTGCGTAAGTTTGCATCCTGTAACCATATCAGTTTCTTCGAAAAGGCACGTACACACATAATTCCAAGTCATCTAAATTTTTCGAGGTAACTTCAATTGTATGCCCACGCGCAATCTATCTAGACGACTAAAGTCAATACTACATATTATGCTTTAAGATGCGTTTCAAGCGAGTTAAGTGCGTTCTCTTGGCAATACCGCCGGCGGTTACAATTACATTCTGAGGGATACGTCGGCGAAAATTTTCTCCTATCGGCGTCGTGCACCATGTACGTCAGCGTTTCGCGCCAGGCCTCTGATTAATCCGTAACAGTGCAGGAGTTACGTATCTGCTTTTTTCTTTCTCGTGTTACGCTGATATTTTGAATGAGCCAGGTTAAGGAACAAAATAATATGATAATAATAATAACAATAATAGAAAACAACGTTTCTTTGATGTTCACGACGAATAGTAGACTTCTTGCTCGCAGTCGTAGTTGAACTACTTCAAGTTAAGCTCCTGGTAGCGTGTTCACATTAGGTCAGAGTAATAATATCAGTTAGGTTGCGGAAAAGTCCCGGGGCACAATAATGATGTTTTTGATCCGAGCTAAAAGGACCATTTCTTTGTTTTTACCTTGTCAAGCTGCGCGAATTTGTAGCAAAGCGATAGCTTGCATCTTTTTAATATGAGTTGTAAATTTCACACACCCTTTTCGCTTTTGCCAACAAAATAAGTCGATTTACAGTCGACAAATACTATAATCGGATTAATGAACAACGGTGAAAATGCTCTGAAAGCTTCCGTGTAGGCGAATGCTAAGCGCTTAGGATCGTGTTCAAAAGCTGCGTTTAACACGATATTGTCTCATTGCCCTGACAGTGAGACGTCTGGAAGTATCCGATGAAGACCACCGCCCAAGTAAAAGCTATACGCTCTCATGCGTTCTAGTTACTATTGAGCTTCAAATTTTTCTGTACATAAGCAATATCAATGTTGTATTATCATAGTAAGAATTTACTATTATTACTTTTATTAGAATTTCGTGCATCTGCCACATTATCCGGGGATCGGTCCGGAACTCCGCCTTTCATCGTCACCTCGAAGCCATGTGAAAGTGAGCGGACATACAGCAGAAACCTCTCCAAGCACAGGAAACCTCTAACGGCAACACTGAAATCGCCGGGGGGCAAATGGCGATATTTGGCTGACCCGATGACGAATCTCCATGATGAAACCAAAAGCAGTGGCGGTCGGTGGCCTTCCTGAGAAGTAATTCGCTGTGCTCTTCCCATTTCCAGCGGCCACTCTTACCCATCGCTAAGGGTTTACCTTCGATGGCAGCAAACTTTTTGCGAGAGCTCGTCGACTGAGTCTCCCTTTTATCCATGGCTGCAATCTAAGGAACAAACGCTAATTGTTACATCAGATGATGGGAACAGCCCCACACGACGAGCTCGCCACTCAGATGTTCATTGCATCCAAAGTCTGACTACAACCTATCCCGGTCTTAAATAACGGGGGGAAGCATTGGTACCTCTTGAAACGTTTAGTGATAGAATTTCCAAATGGCCACATCAACATGAGTACAATGGGTTTCCTTGTGCACTAAGTGACTTGCCCAATAGTTCCACGTTGCGTCCGTTTACGTTTCGAGAAACTGATTCGTTGACTGCACTATTAGTGTATCACGAATTGAATATCAGCTTAGAGCTTCGTCCTCTTGACTGTGTTTAAGTGTACCTATTGTCGATGAACGCGTGCTATAAGCACTTAGTGGCAATAGTGATCGCCGCAACGCTATCGACTTGGAAATCTTAGAATAAGCTTCAAATCATTGCTAGTGCCTTGGATCAAATCGAAGATATTTTTTACGGCCTGAAACCTAACGAGGGGATGGCAATGAGTGCGTGAACGACGAAAAAGTCTCACCCGCTTGATTTCGCACTCAGGTAAGGTTAAGGGAATGAGCCGACATTAAACAACGTACTTGTCCTGCGTTTGTACTTGGAAACAAAACAGAGTCCTAGAAAAGACCACAGTGACGCCTCATATATAACGCGTGTTTATATAAGAATACGGATATTATTAACGAAGTGGTCGACTTCTAACACCACGATTTTTTAATATATTTACAAAGGATGCTATCCAAGGTAGTTCTTTGAGGTAATATATTGTAATTAATACGACCGTGCTGGCTTACTGAAATATCATGACACTGTATTTTCGTCAAGTAAAAGTTCAATTGCGTCATGGACGTGTCTACCATATCTAGCGCAAGTTACTCCCGTTTCAAGTTAGAAGGCGCATACGGTCGATGTTGTGATTCTGTACACATGAAACTTTCATTTTTATGGTAGTCTATTTAAAAATGTCTTGTGATGACGACGATTGAGTTGCATCGAATACTACAGTTCTCAGACGCTCACTGACAACAAAATAGATTTAATAATTTTTTTAGCTAATTAATGTTAGTCTAAAGGTTATGTCTGAGACGCATTTCTGCACGCTATGTTGAAGCGACTTCAGCGTACAGGCTAGTTCTATCTATCTAGAAAGATCCTGAAGATTATTAATCTTCAGGCAGGCACCATAACGTGCGAGCACCAATAATATCTCTCAAGATATATGTAAGGACACCAACGGCAAGTGGGTCTAATCACTGCGAGGCGAGGTCTGTTTCCCCAATCTCCTATCGTTATTTAACCGGTGTAAATAGCAGTACTTCGTCCTCCATCCCTCCTCATCTGAGGTCGTGTCGTCGTTTTCCGGCCGATTGAATTCAACCTAGAAAACCTCACCAGACAACGTGGTAAACCCTCTCTAGGGCTCTACCTATCAAAAGAAAGTACGCATCCCTTACCCATTATATGCTTGTAGCCTAACTAGTACGCAAACCAAATAGCTATAAAAATTATTGTGTCGATTTACAGGGCTCTGTATTGACCGGGCACTGAAATACGTTAGAGCGCCGGTAAGTAAGCACACAGATCTCTACGTTAGCGAGCAGTTTTCTTACCACTGGGTCAATGTTTTTGTACCTGTTACAGCAAACAAACGCCTGTAACGAATAGGCTATACGTAAACGTTTTCATCCTAGCAGCAGACGAGCTTGAACCTCATCCACTAGGGTAGCAGCAAGATAAATGTGTTGCGAACTTCTTTACAATGTGTCGAGAGACCAGAGATATCATATGCTTGAATGTTCCTATGTTCTATTGTCGATTATTAGATAATTTCATCCACTTTCTTTTTTTTTTTCGTTTAAACTTCATAAGCCCACGATGGCGCGTCTTACAGAGCACTGACGTTCACAGTTCCCACTGCCGATACACTCGGTAACGCCTTATGGATCCACTATCTAATCTGTCCTTTATACACGAACATTTGATTAAGCTGCACCGGCGGTGCATTCGGCCTAGAAATTTGCCAGAGGCCTATGCCTCGTTTTGTCCTATCCTCGACGGTCGTCTCGTTCTGCCACCGCTCTTTCGGCCGCCTTTCTCCACTCGCTTTTATCATGGACCCGAACACGCTGCTAGTGTATTTCTGTCGTCTAGGGATCTTCTAGTCTACAGTGTCGTACAGTATAATAGTTCTAGTTTGGTGGCTGCCCGCTGCAGTAGCTGTGAAGAAAAATAGCCAAGTATTAATGGATGACGCCCGATTCACACAAATCAGCCTGCGCAGGATATGTACCCATTGTCATCGGGTTGACTCGCCAACTAGTAGGTTAGTTACCCGTGTATAAATAATAGGGTTGGGTATTTTTCCTTTATTAACAATAGTATTGTTCGAATATACCAAGTAACAACTGTATTACGACTGTGTCATTTCTAAAAAAATGTATCGTTTTCAATTAAAACCTAATTATTAATTAATTAATTATGTTCGTTGCATTTGTAGTTGTTCATAGGCTCGATGTTGCTATTCAATAAATGACAATAATGCAGTTTAGGTTTTTGCTATAAGTTCAAATCAATTGAACTTGTTTGTTTAAGTTTATGTATGTATGTATGTATGCATGCAAAAACAAACGTACAAAGCTATTCGGGTAACTTATGCGCATAATTGATTCGTTATCTAGTTGATACCCAGCTCTGTCCAGCTGAAGTAGTAGAAGGCGTGGTACTATCAAGTAAGCCTAGTTGCTTTATCTGTAACGACGACAAGCTGAGTTCGCCATGTAACAACTGCGCGAAAAAATTCAAGGAGGACACAGAAAAGCATTGCTCAATTCCATAATCGCTCTAAAGGTACACTACTCGTATCTGAAAAATCAGTGCATAAAAAATAATAGGTCATTGGATGCAGATAGTATACCACTAATTTTTAGACGTTCAAATGTAATCTTTCCAAAATGGAGCCAGATCGACTTGCTTTGAAAGTCTTAATGAGGAGCTGTGCAACAGTGTCCTGTATTGGTAACCCACATATTCGATCTATTGGGTAACATGTGACAAGCAAGAAGACAGTATCTTTGAACAATTGTTAAGAACAAAGTGGAGTCTCTTATAATATTGTCACGCTGGTCATTTGGTTTTAAGGGGTATATTTTGCAATCGTGTATTTCACCCGGAAACTGTGGCGCAAGAAGTGCTTGATAAGAGTCCGTTTGGCGGCGAGCGCCGAAACGCGGTGCAAGCAAGGGATTAGATACGGCCGGAACAATCGGATCTAGAAAAAAGAGAACAGCCGCAATACAGCCAAGTGCTATAGAGTTACCAGCAAAGATTCGTCCCTCCCGGGACTCACCTCAGTCTCCAGCTATCTAAAGCATGAAACTACGACTCACTTGGGCCCTCTAAAGGCAGAACAAGAAAGCGCCAACTTCACTTTTGTCCTATTCTGCCACCACATGAATTTGCATGACCTCGAAGGCTTTTACTATAAGTCGAACAATACAGGGTAAACAAGGGACGCATAAACAATAATTTCACCGTAGTGATTATAATAATAGTAGTATTTACGTGAATCATGAATAAATGAATAAATAACTTGGACAGACTGTATTAAAAAGAAGTCTTAGTTCTTTTGTAAATATGCAGCCTGTTCCTTAGCCTACTTCAATTTAAAATGTTTAGAAACCTAGGCAGAAAGGCAGCGAGGGAACAAGCGAAGTAAGGATTGAGGGGAACCAGATACGACGACTTTGCGGGTAAAGCTCGTTACGCTTTTGGTGCTTAAGACAAATGAATAGCTCTGTATTTTCTCAGATAACCTTTTCGCTCCGCTCAGGGATCAGTACGATAGTTCTCGTGAATCTGTGAATTTCTATATGTCTATATACCTCTACAAGCAATCTGGATAAGGCAAACGTGCGCGTTGTGCCTTCTCATGGTCTTCATACAAGAAAATAGCTCAAAGGAGTCGATTTCTCAGAGGTGTTGTTAATCATT
Source organism: Varroa jacobsoni (assembly GCF_002532875.2). NCBI lineage: Eukaryota > Metazoa > Arthropoda > Arachnida > Mesostigmata > Varroidae > Varroa > Varroa jacobsoni. Next base: position 123,219 of record NW_019213607.1, read on the forward strand.
ATTAGTAGCATTATTGCAGAATAATACGAAAAACGTATATAAAGGCTTACACAAAGATCATTCTGGTGCAGTTCATCGTAAGGATAGCTCGAAATCTTTTTGTTAGGATAGATAGCTGTCTGTCTGGACGAGAACTACAACCTTATGCGGATCGCCTGTAGAAACTTGCTTATTCAGTTGCATACTGGCATGTCGTAATTATAAACCTTAGTTTTGAAGTATTTTAAGATAGATTTCTCTACGAACTTCAGTCTCACATAAACAATCCTCATGCATATATTTGACTAAACTTCATTTGAGTACCTGCTACCGACCTGATTGAAAACGCAGCTTATTTGCATTTTCCCGATGCGGCCGTCGATCAGATCATATAAGTCCACTCGTTTTCGACATCTCCCAACCTTGTTGTTTCAGTAGTTTCAAAATCACAACGAGTTTCTGAAATAGCACCAAAACGATAAATGACTATATCTTGGCTAACCCCGAATAGCACTATCTTTCTGCTGGAATAATGGAAGCACTGAAAGCGAAACTGGGTATAAGTACTATTTTTTTTCTTAATACGTTGTTTTGCCCGTCATTGAGACGAACCACCATCAGTTCCTCGTTCACAAGCAATAATACTTCAATACCTATCCAAAACCGCGCGTTGCTCTAGCGGCCACTACCTGCGCGCGCTATTTAAAAAACATTTTTGACCAAATATATACCTACAACATCACTTCTCGTCGTCCGTATTTCCTTATAGATAAAAGAATACATTGACGGAACGAAAGCCAACAACGCGGCCGGCCGAATGGAGGGACTCCGAAGATTTCAGTAGTAGCTTATTTATAACGGCCGTTAAAAGTTAATGTGTTGGAAAAAAACAACGTCCCGAACTTTGTGGGTTTACTTTTTTAGGCTGGTAAACAAGTACGCCTATCTAGCTCGAAGCCTTGCGTAGAGTTAGACTTTCCAGTAGCGGGACTTTTACTAACGTAATCGGACTGCTGGAACGTATTTTAGCTACGACGCTTTTTTTCTGTTAGCATTCACTGTGCCTAATGACTAGTTACAACTCGGCAATATGGATTTGACAGTGGTCGTTCAATGGACACACAACGATTTGCCAGTGGTACATCAGATCAATAATAATAGCACGTACATACACGTGGATATATTGCACGCGGTTGCTCATCAAAAACCGGTGCGTTAAGTTTTGCCATTGATATATTTACGTGGATTTATGCATGGGCGTAAATCATGTCGTAGCATTGAAGTTTTTCGTTAGACGATAAGAACTTCTCCAATAAAACGGAAGATTAAAAACGCACCACAAACGTCTGAAAATCTGCTTTAAAGACGTAGATGAGAAAACGTAAGGTACTTTTCAGAAGCACCGTTTACTTGCGTGATTTCAAAAACTTGTTGTGTATAAAGTATGTAAGTTAGTTGTCTGGCGTGCTCAAGATTTTTTCGAAAGCGAATTCCTATATCGAGTAAGTGTACATTATATGAAATATTCAGGTGTATACACTCGGGTCTATCGCATCAGGCTGTATAATACGTAAGATCAAATGGCCTGCGAAGGTGGAAAATATGGGAACACGCAGATACACTGGCAAATGATTTGCTAGGCTTAAAATCAGCAACCCTGGTTGACCCTGTATTTATTTCCTTTTTGTTGAATGGCCTTTTCCGGCTTCTTGGTAGATAATTGCCTCTGCAAATAGTATCATTCGTATCAATATTTATAAGATTTTTCAAAGTTAACTTTGTGACAGAATATCGGCCGCTGATCCGCATAAAACCAGTATTCCACTTAGAACATCGTTGAAACAACACTCGATACCACATAATTAAACAGTTATATACGGTGTATATTTTGTTCGACAATCATTTCTACAAATTTCTTGCCACAAATAGGGCCATCCTGTTCCAGCGGTACTGAAATTGGCAAACTTTGCCTCACACTTTATTTTGAAGATCTATCAAAACTTAAATAGAAACGCGTATACCTTATGGCGATGTAAATGCTTTGATACCTTACTGTCATTAGCCTTTGTTCCGTACAGTGAAGATCTTGAAGTGAAGTTCTTGAGCAAACGTTCACCTCTGTGCGTGCTTTTCGTTGCTTTCTTACTAACAAGAAACAAGCGTTTACGCTTAGGAACGTCTTCAATCAGTTAGCGTGGACGGGAGATGTTAGCTTGTGGAAGGTCAGGACAGCAGACCTTGACGCTGCCGCCTAGACAAGCGACCTCTTGTGATCTTTAATGCGTCCCCAGAGGCCTCATCGGGAATTGAGTGGCGGATCAGCGGGAGGAGACGCATGAAGACAGCAGACATCAGTTGAGCTGAAAGCCTCATGGTGCATGGGTGTACGTTGAAAGTTTGGTGAAAATCCACTCACGGAAAGTTTTATTTGGACCGCTGCAAGCAAATAGGTCGCGTGCATTCTATCGGATTGAAGTGAAGGGGTTCGAGGAACTTGTGGGGTTTCGGAACACATCGGCGCTTAGGTGGCGAGGAACAACTCCATCCGGATATTTCACCCGAGTTCATGTTCCATCGAAACCTGAAAGAAATGGAGAACGGCAATAGCGGCAGTTTTTTTTTTGTTTCCAAAGAAATTGGCGCCTGAAAGACGAAAACGACAACCACGACAACAGCAATAACAACAACAACAACAACGACACTGTCCGGCCAGCAGTCCATCCTGTAACGTTTCCTTCTTACTTGTAGTGGTCTGATGCAAGTGGCTTTTTTTCACAGCAGCGAGCACTACAGAAGAACAGAAGCGGCAGGAGACCGATGAAATTACAAAAGGAAATGCCAGCACCACAGGAACAGCTACTAAGGACGCGTATTCTTGTGCGGATATTTATGTACGTTCTTCGTTCTCATTCTACTATTGAATCTGCTATTACACGACAAATACAATGTACGTATCGACCTGGGCGCATATAGGAAAACACGTGCATTCAACATGACCTAGTCACAGGCCTACTATTGCGGAAGAGCACCGCTTCTCACTCATTGTCTCAAAACAGTACAGTTAGTACTATCAATAGGAAGTGGCAACAATTCGTGTATACTTTAAACACGCTAGTTACTGATAATAGCAATTTGTATCCACGTTGCTAATTAGCTTTCTTCAGTTATTCAGCAGAAACGGAACGCATCCTAGCGCCCTGGTGTTCTACCTTTTACCTGCGTTGCTTACATTACTATCTATTTTAGACAGAGAGGCGTATTAGAAGCGATTGTTAGATTTATGCACGCCACAATAAAAAACTATAGATGCGTACATGAATAGGGTAATGACGCATAATAGAACAAGTATATGTGGAAAAGAGTAGGTTTATCCAATTCAAACTATTCTGATGTCAATCATTAGCTTTGTCGGTGAATTTTGTTGTTTGTGAGAATAGAAGATGATCGGGGACGTCGAAAGTAGCCTGCTACGATTACAGTTACGAGGTTATGTGCGTGTCGGATTTGTCGATTTTGGCAATTTGTCGAACGAGGATAACTTGGCAGGCTATCGCGGGAAAAAGGGTACTCAGGCACGCGCACAACGAACATTCGCCATTGGGAGGTATTGCAAATGGCGTACAAAAAAGCCCACGCGTAAGTGTGTGTTAAGGGGCGGAGGGTGCCGGGCCAACCAGGACAAACTACGCCACGGTAAGGGCACTATCAAAGCGAGAGGGCTAATATCAGATAGAAAAAGCCCATTCTGAATTTCTCTTTCCCGATTCCACTCGTTGAGATCGGAGAAAGCGGATCAGCGAAGCAGAGAAAATGCCAACAGAGAATGAGCAGAGACACAGAAATAACGACAGAGATAAAAGCTGGTAAGACTGAAGCGTAGATAGCTGGCCCTGAAAGGAAAAGGCTTTTCTAAAGTAAAAAAAGATGAGATAACGCGCCAGTGAAAGCGGGACAGAAACGATAAGAGAGAAAAGAGCCAACGCCTGAGGGAATGGCGAGAACGGGTTCGAAAAGTGTGTAATACGAACACCAGGAAGAATATGCACGAGCCGACTAGTTAGTTAGGGAGCAAAGATACGAATTCGCTGGTGACGCACCGTGGAGTGCCGCTCCTCGAGGCGGAGCCGAACGCCTTAAAGTACTCAGAGAGGTAAAACAAACGACGTCTGGTTTGAGTAGACAACAGGGTTTGCAAATGCAGGAACACTACGAATAACGTGGATATGGGGAATGAAAGAGCGACGGAGGTGGACCGAAAAGATTCGAAGATGAGATTCAAATGAGGACCGAATGAACCTGCAAGGTGCCCCTGTTCCTGCTGCTCCCGCCGTCGCCGGTGCTGATCTGGCGGTGAAAAACGAACAACCGCACCCGTTCGCAGCACCTTTACGACTCACGTTTAACTGCGAATCGCCGAAAAGCGAAGGGAACGCAGACCAGGGACGACCGTAGAAAGATGCAGAATAGGAATTGGGAAATAGGTTTCGGAACAGCGGCGCCGCGGAATGCAGGCTAGATCGGCAAACATGCCTGTTCCACTTTTTGATGCCCGCGCACTGCTCCATCAGCTCCGTCTATTCCTCCATATGCCTCGCTTTGGCAAGTACTTCTGCGTGTGTCTCTAGCCTCGAAGAGAATGATCCCCTTTCAAACACATGCCTTTGGAGTACTTTGCTAACACTTTGAAGCCGTTTTCCTACCCATTCCTTCCTTTCATGGGGAGTTTCAGTAGCCCGGAAAAAGAGGTGCCTATCATGTATGCGCGCAATTACGCATCTGTGTCTTGGTAAGGGTAATCCGCTTCGAGTCATTCCGTCGTTGTTGTAAAAGAAAATCGAATTCAGAAGAGAAGCAGGGATACATTGAGGGAATGTGAACATTTATCTCTTGGGTCCTCCCTTTCAGGTAGGGAGGGAGGGGGGGGGGCAATTTAGAGGGCAGCACTGCTTTCCAGCCGATGAACGATATTTGTAAAAGGTTATTCGAGAAGGTTACGAACCCGAGTAGAATGAAGAGTAGGTGTACTACCAAAATAAAATCGGTGTGTTGTATCAATAGCAATGCAAGTTATTGGCAACCCTTGTTCTCGGTTGCTTTGCACAATTATGGCGACCGTGATATAAGATTAGTTCTTGGAAAACCACATCAATATGGGTGAGAAGGCAGCATTTCGGAGGATGCGTTCCTCTGGAAATTGTAAAGCATATGCATTTCAAATTTTATAACGGAATTTACAAGTTAACTTTAACAACTCAGTATATCGTATAATTATCTGTTCCCGTTCTATCGCGCACCCCAGTGCGCTATTGTATTAGTTACACTGTAGGATTACTCATGTCACAGTGCAATTAATTTCTGCCATAGAAAACGTAACTATAATAACATGTTGACGTGGACAGATGCCTTAAAATAGGAAGAGCCAGTTTCGGGAAGGTTTTCCTTCCAGAGTTGAGCCCCGTTGGACCACAGCTGGCCTTGGTATTGTTTGCAGGTATGCTGATAGCTTTGTTACTACTCGTTTAAAATGCCCGGTCCGCTAAAATGCTTGATAGGCGATATTGTATGGTGTTGAAAAATACGATTTCATTACTTAATAGGGCCTGATTGCTCTAAGCTTAACTGTGAGCCTATTTATTTTTGCTATATTCCATATTGTGACCGACATTTTATGCGTTTGCCATATGAGCCTTCGCATAGCAGGTATAAATCGCTTGGTACACGCGGGTGTTTTTGTATTTCTTGATAGATTCTTTAGAGTGTATCTCATCGGCCCGTGTGGTATTTCCTACTTCTTGACTTTGTTGTGTTTAGGTACGTCTTTAACGAATTGTTCTTGACATGGCGCAAATAGGGCGGGGATACTTTGAAGTAAATCTGTGGCATGCACTGAGTGACCCAGGTATGACGAAGAACTTTTAGCTTTCGGGTAAAACGTGAGAGATGGCATCCGCCGACAAGGATCAGCATAGTAGGGGCTAATTGTATACGATCTTCAGAAAAAGACTGCTCGTAACGAGGCATCTTTGAAGGCTTTGCAAAAATTGAGGTACTTTAAAAGTGAATAGTTTTATACTTGTTCTTGTTGAATCCGCCGCCATTTACGAGATGATGTTTGGCATCCTACAGCACGCAAGAGACGCTCTTTGAACTGTTGATTTGAAGAGTTTGAGCATTGGAAGACAAGCTCCATGAAAAGAGTAAGCGCATCACCTGCGAGATATACACTAACCGAAATGGGTTCGGGTGCATATATATTCTGAGACCTTTCTTTTAAACATGCTTTAAATATAATGAGTAAGGTATTTTTTTCACAGCGTCTGTAGCATGCTCTATATTACACATTCGTTACAAAACGGCCCCTTATGCTAACGAAATATCGAATTAAAATGTTTATTTGTTGCTTATTGCTACACAATGATGTGATCGAAGGCTTAACCGAAGATCGAATAGAACTTTATTATTATTATTAAGTTACTGAAGTATCTATCATTGAAGAAACAAGAGTGCCGAGCAAATTTGCGAGATGTACAAGGCGAGCCAACCCCAACGTTTGTACTTGCAAAGCTGTTTTTAGCCAGATAATTTTTTCGATTAGGGAGAATGCCACGTTTGCGGATGTAGTCTTGCAGATTGGCTTATGATGATATTTAAAGGCTACCTTTTTTTTTACTAATCGCTTGACGACTGATTAAACAGCAACTTGAAAGGCCATTTTTATTCATATGGGACTGTCGTCTTAAGAGCAATTGGAATCATATTCTTTCTGTGTTTAACAGCTTTTTAGTGTCCTATTATATACCTATATAGAACTCTCGCCATTTCAAATCGGGTTTTGTCGTGTCGTTCCCGTCGAAAGTCAGACGCTACACGAATTATAATGTCTCGTAATTGAAGTGCTCTTCTTCTGTTTTTGTTTGTATCCTTTCTTGGCTATTTTACATGTTATTCACCTATACGTTGTTTCGATGTCCTGCTGCTCTGATGCTCTATGTATGCTTCTGTAGCTTGGCTCAACAAAACGATCTTTTTCTCTTACGGTGTGTGGTTCATTTTTCGATATTTCCCGTTTGTTTTTGCACACTTTCCTCGCTCTGCGGCATTTGCTCAAATCAAATGATTTCTTTCCCCATCACAGATTATTTCTATCGTCGACGCCTGCCTTCTCTGGAAAAAGGCGCGATAATCTAGATGTCAGACTTTCGCAATTGGGTCAGATTTTTTCGCGTACATTCAGTATTTGTGTAGTGTGTTTCATGTCTCGTACGGAACGCGATAGCATAAGGAAGACATTTTTCCTCATCGCCTCGCGGACTGCTGTGCATGGCTGCTAAGAACGAGGCGAGGTACATCCTGTATTGTCTC
>NW_019213607.1:130659-276845 GCF_002532875.2 Varroa jacobsoni
ATATATATATATATATATATATATATAGTCTTCTTCACCTGATAATAACCTATTGAAAATAACAATTAGCTGCATAAATGAATCGGGTTAAAATTATGGGTCGAATCCGAACAATTGGCATTCAAGCTGCCCATAGAACTCGAGCCAAACTATTCCATTATATGATGCTGAAAATATGGAAGATATGGGAGGCTATATGAGTCCTAACTAGACTCAATGAGGTTTATAAACCAATATTCTTAAAGGTAAAGCAGTGCAGTATCATTCGGAAATTTCTAGATCTTTTCGATTTATTCTTAAAGTGGACCTTTCATTGCTACATGCCGTTGAACAATATCGAGACAGACGAAGCAGTCGCGCAACTAGATTTGGAAAAATCAAACAAATAAAGGGTACATTCTCCAGAAAGAAATAAAACTCATTGAATAAAGCTGTATAACGTTCTACTACGCAGCAGCAGAGCATTAGTGAAGACCTGTAGAAGACAAATCACGATCCTCAGCCTGACTGTGTGCAGCAAATGCTTTTACGTTCTCTAGCTACTATCACACTCTTTCTTTTAAAAAAAACATTTTCCACTCAGCGTTGCTGAAAGACTGACAATTTCGCACAAAATGAGTGCCCCATTACGCCCCAGCTTTAGCCTATGCAACGCCACGTTGTTGGACGATATGGGTCAGTGATCTATATACGCTTCTTCAATGTTTTTTCGAAAGCTACTTAATTGTTTGGGCCATACCACAGAATATTCTCTGACTGTGGCAGGATCTTTTCAGAGGTAGCGGTTGCTCTCAACGGTTGCACTAAATTTTGGCTAGTTCATGTAGCCCTTCCTGCATATATTGTGACTATGCGTGCGGTCATACAGAATTGCGACAGGATGAGGCTAATTTGACGAAAAATGACAATCGCTAGTATTGAGATTACAATTCAGAGCAACGGTTCAGGTCTACCAACGTATAAATGAAATTAGAATGGAAAGTCAACGCCTCGTGAATACAATCATCGCTATAGTTATTTATATGGGCAAAGACGATCCCAGAATGAGAGGCAAGCAGGAGAACAACAGAGCAAACTACTCGTAAATGGGTCACGGGTCTTTAGGTTAATCCTTCGCACATTGCCGCCTTTCTGGCAGGCGTTTATTTTCCGAACTGCCACATAATTCGCCCGACGCGGAAGTGGAAATAATACGACTCGGATGAAAGTTTTCGATGATTGCGTACCTACATGAAAAAGCAGATAGCAAAACGAGAATCGTCATTACTGGGGTTAGGTAACGATATTTGGGTTATAGAGTTTCGTTAGATTGGGGTTGGTGGGAGATAGATTTGCAAAACGCTCCTCTAAATTCATTTATGTATCATCATCATCATTCAGTAGTATGTACTGCATTTTGCAACGCAGTACATACTAGTGAACATTTCTGTTAGAAATAAATAGAAAACGTAAAGCTGTATAGCTGTAAGAGGGCATCAGCGCATTCAAATAAGAGTTTGTTTGTCAGCACGTTCAGTACAACTTTAACTCTATAATATAAACATTTTCTATTGATAATAACAGACGCCCGTCCTGAACGGAGCCGGGCTGAGATCGTGAGTTTGAGTAAAACTTCGAAAAAAGCTGATGTTAAAGGACCATAGCAGGGAAGAACTGCATGACGTTTTATCCTGGTTATCCGCTCGTCGTCGTCGTCGTCGTAATTCTCATGAGATCAATAACAGACTAGACACAGGCTAAAAACAACGTTGTATCATTCATGTTTGAAATGTTATAGATGGACCATAGCAATCATTTAAGACGGACTGTTATTTCGTGAACTTCGGCGCCTGCCACTAATCTTACGCAGCACCGTACCACTGAGCGTAACAATAGCCATTTCGCAGTTATCTCTCCGTGTTCATAGCATCTCTCTAGGTTGCAAGATTAACGAGACTTAACTCTTAGTTCCCTATCGGGCGTTTTTCACACTCATTCCTATCCCTTTCGCCGCTCGTCCCCGATTCACAGATACGCTGTCCGCTGCGCGCGGAAGTTTTTACCAACAGCAGGGTAATTTACTTAGTGTTTTCTAATCAAAACGCCTTGAAAACTTACTTTCTGTGCACATTTAGTAGCTAAGTGAAACTTTTAAGTGTTCAGTTTGACTCGCCACTTCTCTACTTCCTGACTCGCGCACTAGCGGTCCATTCAGTCGCTAAGGGAGGTGGCAAATATTGATATTTCGATCGCTCCCTGTCTGGTCTCCCCAGATGTTGCATTCGGGGGGCCTGCACTCGCGTAAAAGCTTGCAGATAGATCTGGGCAGTAGACTCGTAAATACAGCTTTACATTTCTTTGGTTTATAGTCAAGATACTATATATGTGTATGTGTGTTCTTGATACTACTTTGACTGATATACAGCGGTTGAAGTAAGCTCCATTAGAACTTAAGTAATTGTTGTGTTTCGGCCTCAGACTGATCTAGCCTCAGTTCTCCCTAACTAAACCTTCTAATTTATCATCGATCCCAAAAGCCAAGTTCTTATGATCATTATATTACTACTGTTAGAGGTTGACGTCGTAGATGGTAGCTTCCTACCTTCACCTTCCCTTGGCTAACAAGAATCAATCAGTTGCTGTTTCTCTTCTAGCTCGTCGGTAGCTAACAAAGAAGGGCACGTACGAAAATGGCGTACCGTCGTCCTTGTGTCTGGAAGAACGACCGACCGTCCCCGTTCGCCGTTATCTTTTCCCGCTATACGACTCCTGTTACATACAGCTGACCGGCAACAGCTGATTTTAATGGCAACTCTGATGGAAGCGAACGACTTGCGCGTTTCTAAGATCCACTCCTTGTTGTAGTACTAGCCTAGGTCGACGCCGTCATCTTACGCAGCATACCACATATTGCCGCCGTTCGCCATTGCCCCTATATTTACCGTTTGCATAATTTTGCTTACATTATAGATAGAGTGTCATTTACAACGTACTTACACAGTGTGTATATGTGAGTGACTTTCCGTTAGAAGCCTGCTGCTGCCTTCGAGTCGAACCGACGAAAATCTAGGCCCCTTACCTGATTCTACTTCAGAGAGAACTCTTCCGCGCTCTTTTTTTCGTCATTCTCTGCTTCTCGTTAGGGTAAGCGAAAGCGCAAATGACGACTAGACTGACGAGGGCGTGCGACCTCACGCCATAGGCGTACTACGCCTATGGCATGAGGATGGGCCATTTTTTTGACTAATTTTGGGCGTAGTTTAGGCAGGGGAGCGATGTTATCGTAGCTTTGCGACCTTTCTTCTTGACAAATTGCTTCAAGTAGAGAAACGTTTATTTAAAACAACCCTATATCTTTATCCTTCCTTGATTTCATTGAAAATGATAACGAAAAAAATTGTTGAAAAAGCTAGTTCGCCTAAGGTAAGAAAAGCCGCTTCTACAAATGCTGCATTCAAATTAACGTTTCTATTAATTCACGCTTCTATTGAGTCACAGATATTATGCAGCTTGGATTGATGTTTAGTTAAACGGCAAATGACCAGGTGAAGCGAAAATGGAAAGGCTGTAACGTGCGTCCCTATCCTACCAGTTTAGACATGGTCCTGGTAAGTAGTTCAACTTAGCAGTTTGCACCATCTACTACAGCAACAACTTACGAAACAATTGGCTTGTACAAACGCCATGCAACTACGGCCTATGCTAAGAGCAGGCCAAACATCGGGCCAAGCATGTCTGTCAAAGATGACGAAAACTTCTGTATTTTGATCTGTCATGATCAGACGGAAGATTTTTTTTCACTTAATAATGGCCTAAATAGCGTAAATCGAATGCTTCATTGTTCGGCCGCCTAGAGTTCCCGTTTTAGGTTCGTTGCAGATAAGATCCTCGGCAAGATTTTATCTAATACACAACTATTCGAAATATCGATTAACGTTAAGTAGGTAGCGAGCTATATTTAAGATCACACTTACAATTCCAGCATTTATGCATTGCCAAATAATACCCGCACACAAGGATATCAGCGACCTTCCTATGTAATGATTATAACGCAAAAGCTTTGTTCTTAACGTATTTTACGAACGCTCGTATAACAATATCCAAATGAATGAGCCTGAATTAAAATTAGAGAATTAAAATTGAGAGCAGGGCTCGCAATTTTCTTGTACATTCGGTCTAGCAGCAGTCCTTCCGTGCGATTTGTCTATCTATGGTTTCTGCTGTTGGCGTTCTCACTATCGGCCTTCGCCTACTCACTGTCCTTTTTTTCAGTGATCTTTCTAACGATATAAGACAATCGAAGGCAGGTATAGTGATACATATAAATCGAGGTCGTGAGGTGTGAACGACAGTCTTAGGCCAATGTGAAGCTTTCGAATGAACAACACATATCTGGTAAGCGAGGCAGAGCTTTGGTCAGTATAGTATAAAAGGATCGACGAAGCAAAAAAGTGTCAAATACCATAGAGCCACTTAAGCGATTGAGTAACGAATTGACACGTGTCGAGGTCGGTCCCGTCCGTTTCGCAATCCTCACTGGATCAAAACAGACAGGTTGAAGCCCTTGGTGACAAAGTCAGCCACAGGTCATCGGCCAAAAACAGTCCGTGGGCCCCTAACGTGCCTTTTTTGCTCAGCTTCTACCTTTATAACACACCGTAGACTACGACATGCGGCTGGCGAACATACAGGGGTTCCCTGTTATATTGAAACCAGGTTTCGTAAAAACAACGCCTTTTTGGCGAAATTTCCTATCACTAGTCTTTATCTTCCACTGGCATGACAGTCTATAGCTATATAGGGTTACCACTGATCAGTGAAGCCAGCTGCACGCAGCTTATTGTGCAATGTTTTTGTGAAATCTACTACTGACGCTCTTCCTTCTCCTGCTGCTTGCTGTCCCGTTGTTTCTACTTATACTTCTGCCATTACTACTGTATTAACATTCGAAGCGCCGTGGTAGCTTGGCAGGGGTAAATCAAAGAGTCGACGGCGGCGTCGTCTCTAAAAGGAACTGGTTCGGCTTCTCTTGCACTTTATCCATCGAGCTGTGCCGCTGCGTGTACGCCACCCAATCACCAGGAACCGCATCCATTCCCCCGTTCAGTGTTGGAGTTACTTGTCTTCGCTTCCTGCTCTTCCTTCTTCGGGTATGTTCCTGTGTTCACCCTCAGTCTCCGGCAATACCCCCCCAACCCCAGCGTGTTTACTATCTGCCTTTGCGTCTCTGAGTTGTGTCTGACGGGACCAACATCCGTCCTCGTCGGTCTCGACATTATCCCTTAAGGGCTTCCGAAACTCCTCCAGCCGCTCCCGCTGTTTTCCTAGGAGTATGCAGAGCACGCGCCGGGGGTTCTATGTCAAGGAGTTCTTCTCTTCTACTTCCTCTTTTTTCGTCTGCTTCTCAAAAGAACCTAGTAAAAAATGACGCCAGCCACTGAGTGAAAGCGAAGGCGAGTGGGTCGCCACGCAGAGCCCTGACGAAATACGAAAGCAGCTGCAGCAATGAAGGCGGCAGCAGCGGTCAAAAAACCGGCCAACGCCCCGAAATCGCCGCGCATTGCGGGCGACAAGCGAGCCGCCAGTTCTGGCGTTGGCATTGGCTTCCTTCGGGAGGAGCAGCACAAGCACCAGCGAACGTCACAAACACGAACCTTTCCAACCGTTGTTACCGACACCGCACTTCGTATATGCCACTGGCGCGTATAGCCTCTCTGCTTGTGCCGCTGGCCCGTAGCCGGCTCAGGCTGTCTCTCGACGTTTGTCGGGTCAGAAATTCAGATTGCAAAATATGAGATCGCTCCTTTCCGAGCTTGTCTGGCTCTCATCTGATCGGTTCTACTATGTTCAAAAAAGGACGAAGCACGAAGAACAGAGAATAAAGTGTCAGAGATTTTTTTCATTGGCATACAATACCGGCAAAAGCTAATGGGACCTAATACCTGAGCTCTCGTCGTTGAACTATTGCAACGGATGACAAATGGAACGATGATTGCGCTCTTTTCTAAAAAGATACCGCGATTTTCTCAGGGTAGCAGTGGTCTTCGTGCCATACTTATCGGCTTCCCGTCGTCTTCCGCCAACGATTGTTAAACAAACAAGGACGAACATAAAAAAAGTAGCTTGAGTAAGAGGATCATGATCTTGCGACTACAATCTGTTTACAAAGGGTTCGTTGTTGTAGTTATTGCTTTTTGACTCAATCAGACGAACTGCGCCTGGAAGCTTAAAACAGTCTTATAGTACGCAAGAGTCATATTTGATCCGAACTGCCGCTACGAGTTCCATTTTGTTATTCAACTACTTCTTTTTGTAAGCCTCGCTGGGACTTCGCCTGAAGGCCCTCGGTAGGAGAGCCCAATCAGTGTAGGTAATCTGAAGAGCGAGCTCTGTGGCTATAAAATCCAATGATTAACCATATACACACGTAATGGTGTGTGAGAATGATGACTGAAGATGCGCGTCTTTTGAATTGTACGTTGCTTATGTTTTACAGAACAGGTTAACCCTGCAACTGAATGCGTTTCGGCGAGCGCCATAAGCCTACCGCGACCTAAACGCATTACTGAGTACGAAAAGGAGCATCAATTTGGGAGAGAATCGATCCTCCAGAATTCAGACATATCGAAAGTTCTATGGTGATTGCACATGGCTTATATTGGGAGTCACTCCCGAACATCATGAACAAAACAGGCGTCCCAATCGAACCCAATTAAAACTTAATTCACAAGACATATAGACGCAGCTGCAGCAATACACTTAATTGACCAAATCATGCGATAATGACACTTTTATGTAACCCTAACAATGTGTTCCGCTTAATTTCCTTCAAATGGGTACATGCTAATAATAAACAGAAATAAATTACTGTCAAAGGCAAAACACCTCAAAATAGATGATCGGCAATGGCGCTGTTTGACAGCAGAGGATAAAACTGGGACACTGTATAGCAACGTAACAGTACATGGGCTGATGTTCACTGCAGCTTGGCCCATAGAAGCATCTAGATTTCCGCTAGTTTATCAGTTTAATTCCCCATCAACGTCGAGCGTTGATATCTGCTACTACGTTATGAATACAATATAAGGCAACACAATAAAAGCCTTTGTTTCTTCACTGCGGTTTCAGGGTTGGGTAATAAGGGGTGTCATGGCATTTTATACCACAAATACTATATGGTAACACCATTGTAAGCGTTGTTATTTGCACTAGAAATGATTCATACCTTTCTCGCATAACTATCCAGTTTATATAGTATCTGTATACTTTAGAATTTCTACAAATAATTTCTTTCATTCAGCTGAGTGTCATAAAACCTCGCAAAGGAGGGAACTCCAAACGGATCGTATGGGAGCAACAATGTCCGCTTAATTTGTTTACGATGAAGGGAATCGTCAACAAACCTAACGATTGGCTGGCTCATGACGACATACTTTTTCCGCTGTGCAGGTACTCTTCTGTTCAGGTAATAGTATGTTTGCTCCTCTTTGTATATCGGAATGAACATCTCGAAATATACGATATGTAGCCCTGTAGTGACAAAACGCTACTTAAATAGAAAAAAATGATCCTGATCTTGAGACAGTATAGCTATATTTAGCCCTATGGGTACAATATTTAATTATAACACATCTCAACATGCTAGGACACAAGTATGAAGGCGCCATATATACAAACGTCTGTATGCGCCATTATTCTTTTCCGACGCGGGTGAGCAGTGACGAGGTTCCGTTAAAACGCAACACATTATATCCTGTTTTCTAAAACAATTTGACATTTGTCACCGTTCACAGTCGTATACCCTCGGCAGCATTACCGAAATAAGCGTGGCCTTACGCCCATTTCGGATTTTCGAGACTTTTGTTGTTTTCACACTCTAAACAGATCTATACGTGTGTGGATACGTCTTCGTGTGCATGATGGGGCGTAAAAAAGGAAGCGTTTCTAATTAGGCACCAGACCCCCTCCTCCCCAAAGTTTACTTTGTGGCCATGGGGGTGTCATTTGCTTTGCTACAGTGGGGGTTCGTTTGAGAGCGACCGGGCTAAAACATACATTTGCGTGCTATACTCAAACATCGTAATAAGACGGAAACCGTCGGACTTCAGTTTGGAGAAATTTTCGCTAGCTGGTCGACCCAGCTGATTCGATGGCCGGGACTTGCAGCTTGCTGCTGCTGCTAATGGGAATTTTTGAAATTCCGGTCTTCTTCTTCTTCTTCTGGGTGGAGGGAAGCTCACTTGGGATTCGAGTGGGGTCGCTTCCTGCTGAGTATCGGCTAAACGTGCGTGTGGAGCCCGTTAGACTGGCTTTGAAATTTTTGAATGCCACTTTTCTCATTCAGCCTATGCTATAGCAGATAGCTTCCATAGAAATACACAGATAAAGAAGCAACGAAAGAGACGGCGTAAGTTGAGCTCGCCCAAGAGTATGAAAAATATTAGTACATGGTCCAAGAAGGTTCCGCTGTGTAGTGTGTAGGGAACTGAATCGCCTAAAAAGTGCCCAGTTTTGGTCATGATGCATTTTGCACTAATTATACATAGAAATTACCAAACAAACGACATCTTAATGGTCGTACTTCATGCGATGGGTTGCAGGTGCTATTCGTGTTACGGAATTTCGCTAATGATCGACATTTGTTAGGCAAAGTTACAGCGTAATACGTCACGCTTCTAATCAGCAACAGTTCGAAAGGTCTATGCTGTATGATCCACATATCCCATATTGAGAAATCGTTCTCCTTAAGACCTCATCTCCTCATTAGCGTGCGCTTACCTCTAATGCTGCACGCATACACCGCTGCTATATGATGAAAGGCATTTGATTCCTGTCTAGTCAGATCTGAGTACACTATGGCTTGAATCGGGTTACTTCACGAACGTTTCAGTCTAAAGCGGTTATAGAAAGTTGCTCTGCCTGTCAGGCTTTTGTACCTACGCAGAAGAATCACGCAGGACCGGAGATCGTGCAGAGAATAATAGAGCGCACGGTCTCGTTGTAGCGATTCTGCTTGTTGACGCCAGATGTTCAAACACTATTGTGATTACAGATAATTACCAAGCATAACTAAATCTAAAAACAGACTATAATCTTTCAGGTAATAAATGTGTTAATCTACTTTCGTGTGGTAAACTGGTAAATCTGCCTTAAGGCTCTCGGGTACAAATAGCGAGCAAGTGGCCAATTATTGTTAGTTACAGACCATTTGCAGAACTTATTTGTCTACCGCTAAAAATCGATAATTAAGTTCAGCACAACAATGAATTAGTGCTATTTGCAATCGACTCTTATTTTTTCGTCGCATAAAAATCACTAAACTTTCTTGTAAGTTATCTCGTGGCGTTCAGGTACCCTCTGCCCTAAGGAAAGATTATTAAACTCGGCCAGGTAGACTAAGTTCAAAAGTGGGCGTATATACACTTCATTGAGTAACAAAACGAACTGTCTGAAGCAATACGTAATAGCAGTATTGGACGACAAACTGGAAACATTTACCTTTAGGTTAGGCTTATTGCAAGAAACAAATATTCACCTTTTCCCAGTTTACACCTACAAAAACTTTCGGTGTATTTTGTCTTGATTGCTTTTGTCCCGCTCGCCTTTTGCTGATGGCATCTGCTTTGTCGTACACTTCTATATCTAAGTGAGATGGGGAGGAGGGATGGAAAAGCAGCTAGCTGCAGAAGCGCCGAAAGGGCAGTTTTAGTCTTTGTGTAGGCCGCAGTAGCAGTTTTAGGGAGACCTATAGCAGCTATGGACCTCTATAGATCAGTAGAGTATATATCTATATAGTTATGGTACATAGGTTAGCTTTACAGGGGATCTGGGTCGACCTACTCTTCGCACAGCAGCTCTTTCCTATACACAGAGAATGTATGTGACACACGTTATTTCTCTGTAGTATAGCAAGCCCACCCGCATGCATTGTTGTCGGTGGCCAACTTGTCCTTCCTGCCGTTGTCGGCATTACCGCTACCAGCCACTGCGTGGCGATAACAGCTACAACTGCCGTAGCCCTAGTGTTGTTCAGGGGCTGCGGCGCTCTGTCTCAGCACAGCAGCAGCCATTGTCATAGCATTGTAGTAAAGTATGAAGCCAATGTGCGTACAATACAACAGCAATATAAAGCTGCCTTGGTGACGAAGCATTGCTTTACTTCGTTTCTGCTTCGGCATTTCTGTTCGGGCCATTTCTGTGGGTTCCGCAAACGAGGCGTTAGAGGCATAAATATCGTCGCCTAATGGGGGTCCGCGGACCGTTGCGCGAGTCGAAGTCACGAGTCAGAGCAGCGGAGCGACCGAGCAGTCGGGCTGTCCCTGAGGAGAACCTAAAGGCGCCGAAGCCCACGGGTGCGCCCAATACCAGGACTGCGCCTGAGCAGCGTAGGCTGTCCAGGCTGTTGCCGTCGGCGACGCACGCAGGCCAAACCAAACTCTTAGCAATTCCCTGCTATGCCTACAGTCGAAACGGCGAAATAACGGCTTTGGCCCGCTTTCGTTGTCGTTCTCCAGAGACTGGTGAGCCCACTCTGCATTGGCAGTAGATGCACAGGTTGCCCCCTGCCAGATGTACAAACGGCCAGAGATATATGTAGAACGTATATAAGGAACAACAGGACTACGTACAAGCACATGGATGCAGCAGAATGGACATACGACAACCGCTCCTAAGCACACAGCTAGAACCTAAGCAAAAGCCAACAGCAGGAACAAACTAATTGATATTACAATTCGGGTGCCAGACAGCCGAGCTCGGAAAATTTCAGTAATAGCAATAAAAATCCAGGATTAATTAGGAAGAGGTCATAGTGATTAGTTATGCAGGATCCTGAAGAAAATCTATGAACTAAACGAGTCGTCGAAGGTAATCTTAGAAGTGGCCTAAAATGTCGGGCTGTCTCCTTTCATTTCCAAAAAACTACTAAAAGGTATTCATTTTGGTCTGAAAATTTAAGCTACAGAGTTCTTAGCGGATGGGCTATTGAAACTCGAGTATGAGAACATCCAATATCGATGTATTCCAATTTCGAACTATAGTATATAATTCTAAATTGCCAAATATGCACAATGTCAAGATTATGTTATAGACGATTAAGACTGAGGTTGCGTTCTAAATATTATAGCACGCAGATGAGCGCCTCGGGATTTATTCATAAGCGGAAAATGAAACAGGCATTTTTTCTTAAAAACTTTTTACACAAATTGGCATACAGTGTTTAACAGTTTGGTATTAGAAGCCTTAGTTCTATAAACGTCGCTTTTGAAATGCCCTATACAATAACCAGCTTAATTGTTTAATTTCACGTACGCATGCGGCCATAATATGCGCAGCCCCGTAGTAAACTCTGCCATCGCCGCTCTTATCCCCCAGCAATTTCAATGATAATGGCAGATGGCATCATCTCGCTGAAACTGTACATAGCCCAGGTAAAACCCATCTCTTATAATTTGGGCCACAGAAAACCCGAATCAAAAAAGAAAGTCCAATAACGCCTGGCCAGAGTTAACAAAATACGGCTACATTAGCCCCCTAAGTGACTGTGAAGAAAATTCTCGTATGTTCGTATAAGGCAGCTTTTGTTCGTTGGATAGGTCAGCTGAAAACGTGCCTCAACAGAACGTTTAGCTCCGTACTTGATTTGTAGGCTTAAGCCTCTAGGCTGATTAACTGACCTGAGAGGTCTCTGTGCAACACATACAAGGTTTACCGTACCACTGTTGCGGTCGGCGAAAGTTTCAGATGTTTGGATTTCCAACATCAACGGCTTCAATCCTCGAATCCGAATGTGTACCGTACGATGACGTTTTCCGTTTATTGTAAAGTATCTAACAGTATCTTATTTACAAATTGCCTGTCTAAAGCTATTTCGGCGTGTGTGACTTTGGTGAATGTTTCTATTTGTAAGTGCTGCTTTTTAATTTTGATAGGTTGTGGTATCTCAGCTAAACCTCTCGAACCTATGAAAAGAAACTCATTAAATAACAAATTAGATAAATCTATGGGCTGAAGCAAGGATTAGATAATTATTAGAGTGTAACCAGTATACTCTATATAAGAATGCGTCACTAAAAAATAGTAAATAGAGGTATAGGACAAATTGAAAATTTACTATCATGTAAGCGATACGACAAATCTCATTCATAACGTAAAACGTGCACAGATTTTCAACCAGCAATATGTCAAGTTTTGAGTAAATGAAAATGGTTGCTTTTTAAGAATAAAACGATAAATCATCAGTTTTTGGGCACTATTGATTGATTGATTGCACACGTCTGCATCACGGGTCTAAACTGTCCTAAAAACGGCCTTAATAAATGCTGTCATTTTTATATGCCTAAGCTCATTCCTGTAAACTCCAAGGGAATACGCAGGCCCGAAAGGATTGGATTCATGGTAAAAAAATATTAAACTTTCCATTATCTCTAACGCTGTTGAACTCTACTACCACAAATCAGACGGCAGTAGGCATACAACTCCAATATCGACCGTTTGTACCGTTATAAATATGAAGCTTCCCTCGTTCCACGTGGGAAGTATTCCTATGAAGTGCTTCCGTACTTCCTGCTGGCTGAAGCCCAGGTTAATCGAGACCGAAACAATCGAGTTTCTAGAATGAAAGATAAATCGGCGTCAATTAATTTGCATTGGGAGTGTTAGTTGCTGGTTATTGGTAATTCTCACCTCGGCTTTACAATTTCTCTACAAGAGATGGACATAGACTAAACATAACGGTTGACTTTTTGGCCTAATTTGTAGATATATAGAACCCCCGAGTACACTATACTAAATGTTTCAGTTTAACTTTATATCAAGCTAAATTTATCCTTCTGCTCATTTACCCAAAGAAATTTCGACGGAAGAGCAGTTTTTTTTTTTATCGCCGTTACTTCAATATCCAAGTTATCTTTCTTAAAGCCAAGGACACCCTCGAGACCATTTTACCAGGCCCAGGCAAATTGGGCCAAGTTCTTTCCTGGTTTATTAGAATGAGCTCATAGAGGCTCGTCGGTTGTACCAGGCCACATATGTCCATTAGAACAGATCAGATTGCTACCAATATACACTTTTGGTCATGTTTAGTTCTTAATACGAGGATTTATTATTAGGAGACCGAAAGACCGCTGCTCTCCGCCAGTTCTTCACTTGGTTTTCGTAAGACAATTTCAAGCAAAAACAAATACGCAAATCTCTCAATGCCGTCTTTATGTGAAGATCATAACGGCTGCTCATAATGCTAGTGTGAATGGTCGTTCTTTTCGATCCATACAAAACACTTGCTTCTATATATATATATATATATGTATATATATACAGAGGTCTTGTTGTTTAGGCTCACGGAGACCTCGTTTTCAGCTCTACTTGCCTAGATTTTGAGCTGAACAGGCCCACGCTTAGAGTTACAACGCTAGTTAATGAGAGCGTTAAGGACAAAGATAGACCATGCGAGAGGGCCTTAATGGGGAGACGGTTTTGCTTCTGTGTATTCGCATAAACGTTGAGTGAGTACGCCTAACACACTGTTGTGACCGTTGCATTGAATCTCAAGTTGATGCGGCTGAACAGAAGGTCAAAGAGGCGATAGCAGCAAAGCTCAAGTTCAGATAGATTCCATGGTAATCCACGTCGTAATCATCAATCCACGCTAGCGTATGTGGCCACGCTTTATACGTAAAATTGAATTGTCGATGAAAGAAATTTTTTACCACTCTCGGTGCTGACAGTTGGAAGGCAATTATGCTTTCCTTTTTGCCATAGCAAGAGTTTTCAAGTGGCTCGTAATATAATAGAAGACTACAGTAGAAAGAGAATACATTGTCTCCATTAGAACGTTTTGCCTGAAGTTTCAAATATATTCAGTAAAATTTTTGAGAACTAGTGGGAAGCCGTCACCTTCAAAGATAAAGCCAACTTAGGACGCACTCTAAATTACGAACAAGTTTCCATAGCCACGTGACATCTTTAATGCTTGCAATTTCTTTTTAGCTTGAACAGACTCATACGGGTTATTGTACTACTGGAATAGATTGTTGTACCATTGAAAAAATATCGTTGCTTACGTGGGCGGAAAATCAACATTTTTTTTTCGAGAAGTAGCGAAATCGTCGGCCTTCGTATCAGCGAACTTCATTGCAGCCTACAGGCTGAATAAATCTTTTAATATGGCATTGATGTAAGTTGCTGTTGTATATGTACTCAGTTTTCATGGGAAGGAACCGATGAAGGTCATATAGTCATAGAATTATCTTTAGTGAGACCTTTGACCAGTTGAGATGTTTGCATTAGCTAGCGTGAGTTGTAACGCGGTGCATTTGATCGTACTAATCCGCAATGAGTACAATGCTGTAACGAGGATCAGCTCTCATCAGGTATAGTCTTACTTAAATCTCTAGCTAAATCCTGACAACACGCTGAGGCTAAAACGTCTGAACAGCTACGCGCTAGATGGAAATCAACAAAAATACTATTATTCGTTTTCTGTCCTAACATCAAAAGAAGCAAATTTAAAATCACAGTAAATAAGGGATATCTCAATTGAATGACATGGTGTTGAGGCAGTGGCCAACTTCAGTCATCGATCTGGGACAGCGCGAGGTGCTTCCTCGACAGATCTGACCTGGCCAACACACTTCTCATACTAGCCCTTGCTCACAGTTCGTTTCCTTTCTGGCAAGCTAAATGAACCGAGCCAACTGGGTAGGTAATTAATCTTTGTAACAGGTTACGAGGGAGTTGCGAACGCCAAGAACTAAATCTCGGTTTTAGGCCCACAAGGATGGAAGCTTGGAGCTCGGGAGTGCGCTCCTTCTCAAAGCATTCAGGCCCATACCGTTCGGTTGCCTGTTGGGCTCTCGCCATCGTCTACACCTTATGCGCAAAGTCCCTATGGCGTCCATGCGGTGAAACAGAGGAAGAAGAAACAGGGGGCCCACCTAGCCCCTAGGAATTAACAGTGAAAGCTAAATTAGAGCATTTCATATGCACGAACTCAATATGCAGGTTCATAGACACAGGTAGAGTATATTACCTTCGAAGAAAAAAGGTAGACATACAGCTCGTAATAACGTGGCGTTACGGCAGACACATAATAACGCCTCTACAGTAAGCATATGGACAGTTAAAAGCGAATGTTACCCCACGAGGTCTAAAACGTATTATAATATAAACGGGTAATGAAAATCTAAATTCTTGAGGTAGGCCTTATTTGAGGGAGCTAAGCACTATTGACAGCAAATTAACTATCTCCGCTATAGTTACAATAATGGGCTTCTGATGAAGCCTGTTAACTTTAGTCTCAATGTTATTTTTAATATATTCGGTACGGGGAGCTTCAGCCAGGCGCATTCGATTACCATATAGCTACTCAACTGCGCGGTTCGGTCCCTTATTTGCATATATAGAGGACCGGAGTATACGCTGAGTGGATAGACGATCATCCATCGTCTTATCTGCAGATTACAGAAGCGCTCAAAATATACCTTACCAGACTGAACAAAGCCAAGCTGATGCTGAAACTACATTTTGGTGTAATCATTTCGTTGAGCAGAGTACCTCTCTCTCGAGCCTAGATAAGGTAGAAATACTTTTCCCTACTTACATCGCTATAGTGGTCAATGTTTAAGGACCGGTCAAGCCATCTAACTGCACAGGACGCCTTACAGGACGTTCCATTAGTCCGACAAGTCATCAACTGCAAATAGAAAACTTTCACGTCAATGAACGACTTATCATTGTCGTAACATATAGAAAACTAATCCATTAATTTATTTTGTGAATATGATGTACGTAACATTCACGTTTAGATATAACGAAGGCCTTTCCAAACGGGAACATCAAACGGGTAGGCCATTTTGACCAAGTAATTTAATGCTGAATTATTAATAAGCGAGTTACAATTATGGTATTTTGGATTAACTTGCCTAAAGTTAAGCAAGAGTCGTTGTACTAGATGTACATGCACTAGATAATCCAATTTCTCATCTCTGAAGTACAGCAAAGTGATGCTGCTGCTGCGGCGGCGGCGGCGTCGTCGCCGTCGTCGTCGTTCCAGTTTAATGGCACGCTTCTATGCCCTTCTATATCTTTAACGTTATCATCGCGGTCAATAGAAAAGTGCGTTAAAGCATCTCCTGACGGCAAGGTTCTGGGCAAATCATCGAATAATTATACAGGTCGACCTGATGGGTTGCAAAAAAATGTTTTTGTGTCGTTATCTACCGTTGAACCTAGATAGTATCATTACAGATTTGTTATGCCGGGGCGCACCGAAGAAGTGGGTCTGATCCAGGCGCGTATGTATGATACTTTACATCGGGAAGAGGCAACGTCTAAACGTATTATTACGGGAGAACAATAGGTATAGAGATAGCTATTTATCGGTAATATGCACTCGTGCGAACGTCCACCACACGTAAGGTTTCTATTGCTTGTCTATACGCCCTAGCCGATCTTCTAGATGTCTGTACAATATACTACTAGAACTAGTGGAATATTTCGAGAACCATCGGGTAAGTAGTGTTTAATCGCGACATAAATTCATTTTTTACACAGGAAAATCTAAAATATCTGTACAGCCTGTTTCCTAGAATAACGTTTTTGTGGCTCTATAAATATACGGAGGCATTCATTATAGCATCAAACAATGGTCGAAATCTCTTGTGCGATCAATAGAGGCAAACATCAGCTACGATACGCGTGCATTTCTAAACAAAAGGCCACTCGTAGATCGCATTGCAAACGGCCAGTTTCTGCTGGAACAGTTCCAACAAGGACGATCATCGTTCACCAGATATCGTAATTGGCAGACGATCCATCTGGAGTACCCCATAATCTGAAGAAACTAGCATGACCAGTCTCGGCTGTCGACTGTCGTTAATTCCGATCAGCATGTCTAGAAAGGGGCCGCAGCGAAAATTTTCACGAGACCTTGGCAATCTGAAACGTTCAGATCAGACACTAAAGATAACCTAGCAGAGGCATGTTTTGGAAAAATGTTCTATTTTCAGACAACAAAGAAGATGATCTAAGGGGAATAACTTTTCGAAGAATTCCACAAGCTATTGTCTTAGATAGAGGATACGGTTTCATTCACTTCGGGAATCGGTGATTTCAATAACGATATAGCATCGAACAAATGTAGTTGCTAAATATCAAGGCCAATGAAACCCAGTATCGGACGAAGGCGATTATCTTCTAGTGATCACACCAAAAAGAGACGATACTGTATTTAAAGATTGTCTCTGATAGTTATAACCCATATAAACACGTAACACGTTATAACCCATATAAAGCGTTCTTAAGAGTTGATGAACGATCATTTTGTTCGAGCTTTTTCAGGCGACATGTCAACGCTCCGCGAAGCATATGTTCGTGAACTCCGTTTCGAATCTAGTAGCGCGTAAAAGGACACAACAGCCAATGTCCTGTACGCAGCGGGTCCTACACTGTATTTAATCACTACTACGGCCACCACGTAAGATCAACACACCCATTTCATAGAGCGTACTCTGAATAAATTACATATCGTCCCTCTATTTGAAATAACTACGCCTAGTGTATATCTAAAAACAGCTTTATTATCATAATCCCGTTTCACTTAATAAACAATACATTTTTTGCTCGATTATTTTATTGATGAGCGCTAGCGCCGTGCTTGCTCTTCCGCCAAACCCCAGAGCTAGCGCCCCCCACTCTTTTGTTGGCTAAGTCACATCATTTTATTCAGGACTGCTTGTGATATGTACAGGAGTGCTGCGACCTGTTGCCTTTTTTTGCCCTTCGATATCAATACCAGTCAGCCGATTGACTGCCCAATGCCTACGTGGCATTGGCGATACAGACAATATCTTGCAGTAATTATTACTATAATCGTGTAATATAAGATTTAATTTATTTTCCTCTAGCTTCTGTGATCATCCATCCGCTGAATTGACTTTGTTGTGTGTCTTTACAATTCTGCCACTGACAGAAGTAATGCATGTACAGGTTACTTATATACATCGCTACATGATATGTTATCCTTGTTTCGGCCTGTGTATACTTTACCCAACTAAATGTTTGCCACAGCGGCGGCCCTCGTTGCGTTAATAGTCTCAAGGACCTTAGCGCCACCACCATCTCGCTGTTATCATTGGACCTTATTTGGTTAGTTAAGCTCAACTGTTTCCTTCGATTAATAGACATCATCATGCAAAGACACAGTAGTAGTTTGCACGGTGCACGATTTATCAAACAAACAATAGCCAATGCTTTGCTATGGGTTCGCGAATTCTATTGATAATAAGAATCGTGTCTTATTATTATCTTTTTTTTTTTTTTTTGTTAACTGTCCATTGGCCTGCTTCAGATCTGTTTAATTCTTTTACACACATCGATGGTAACTGTTTCGCTTGATTCCACTCAACGATTAATAACGCACGATATTGCACGACTGTAATATTGTGTGATACAGTTATCATGTCACTCACAACGGGTCACGCTATAGTCAATAAAGGCAGACCACCTAGATCATTTATATGGGACCGTCGAGACCCAATCAAGTGTCTGCTATCGAGTTAGCAAATATTCGATGCGTGTCAGGACATCAACAATATGCATCAGCCTATGAAAAAAGGTACACTACGATAGGAGACTATTAAACATCATATGACTAGAAGTTTTTACTAAGAAAACAATTAAAAAGTAAATAATTTATATTCTAAGGTACAGAACATAACACACATAATTGTACACTTTAATTATTTACAGCAGGCGCTCGAACTAACAACCGAACGTTAACATCGGTCACTGGGCAAAAGGCATTAGTACGTACGCGGAAGACATACAAAACAACTACACACCAAAACCAACTGCAGCTTAAATACTCTCCGAGGGCTACAGACGGATCTGGGCCATTCCCTGGTCACATGTTAAATTTCTTGCTGCTTGTTGGTACAGAAGGATAGAGCTATCTTTATATATCCTTGAAAGAAAATGATTCCATTGGCCCTTTTTGCTCGCTGGCTCAATTTTGCTCCGTTACTACCCAGGCCTTCACTCCTGCTCGCCGATAGGAAGTAAGACCGTAAAGGTCTCTACTAACATGCTTCCAGTGCTTAACTCGGCTAGCTATGCACCTGGATCGGGCGACGCCAACAACAACTTCTGCGGCGTTGCTGTGTGTGTGAGATCTCCCGGGATAGATTAGGTGCAACAACTAGGTTCCCACGATTCGTATGGTAGTAAAAGTGCTGAACGATGCACGCGGACGTCCAACAAATGTAGCCAGAGGAGCTATTGCAGAGCAGCTCACAAAGGCCAACTTAAACAAATGCCTTGGTGTCTGAGACGTGGAACTCCATCAGTCGACGGTGTAGGGGCAACCAGAGAACGCGATATTTGCACGATGAACTCTGGTGACGGTGATAGCGACGGCGACAGCGACAGCGGCAGTGGCTTCGGGCATTCTAGGATGTGGATCTGTGTACATGTACCGCAAGCACAGCATCTCATGGACCTCATAGGGACAAGCCCTCGCCTTTCACGTAGGAAGTAGCACATAGGCAAAGCTATTATGATACGTTTACTTGCTATACAATACTTGCTCTTTCTTAAATGACATTTGCTTTCGCCACGACATTTTTGTGTTTAGGGGCGAGCGTCAGGTCAGCTCTAACTTAGGGGAAGGTCTGGGAAATCTTCGGCCTTGAACATTTTTCGGTCTACAGAAACCTTGTTGTCAGCTTGGCACGTATAACTGCCAGAGTCCATCTGACGTGCAGGATCGATCTCCAATTTGGACTTGATTCGGTTATCCTCGCGGAGCCATTCGGATATCTACAAAGAAAATGGCGAAAATGAAGTAGCAAGTCAGAGATTTGAGCATGTTGCTATATAGATCAATGTAAGTAGTGCTCGTTTTGTTCGGCATACGATGTTTTGTTAAGCGTATTATAATATTATGGTAAAGTGAATTCAATAAAAATTATACATCTTTGGATCTTTATTTTATTATTATGACCACTTCTGCTGACAGCAATAGGGGTACGCATCGGCGGAAAAAACATATTCAACAACGAGAATAAGCGCATTAAACTTATTAATAAAAAGTCATTTTTTTTATTCTCTAATAGATAGAAATCTTGTCTTGTACAAAAAAATGTGCTTAGAAATTCAAAAAACTTAAAATATTCTCTCTCTCTCTCTCTCTCTCTCTCTCCATTTTTTTGTCATTCAAAATGTATATTTCTCCTACCTGAACGTACGGATGACCCGCAATCTCAACGCCATCTTTAAGCCAAGTAATCTTTGGCCGAGGAATACCCCGTGCGATGCACACTAGCACGATTTTATGGCCCAAAAGGAAAGTCAACTCGAGATGCGATGCCTTCTCAATGACTGCCCCTTGCTGAAAATAGATGAAACTCAATTTACTTATAATTAGTTAGATATAACGCATTTGATCTTTACTATGTACCAGTATTTGTTGTAGTTAGTACCTTCCCCTAAAATGACAGTTCGAGCAGACCAATGCTACCTTTAGCTTCACCTATTTTCGATTTCTCTAATCGATCATCAGCATAGAGGGGCAATTTAGTATGACTAAAAATTTATTTAACATCACAAGCACTTTCGGGATGCTTGCCAAATGTACGTATCTCAGGGTCGTAAGATACAAACATGTAGGCCACTTCGGTTACGTGCCACTCACCTCATAATTTGAACGAGGATCGAAAACAGACGAAAATAAAGTATGGTCAGTATTTGTGGACCGAAAGCCATTTAATGGCTTGACAGGGATGGCTTCGCCTTTTAAAACCATTCCTGATGTATATCAAGGAACGTTTACTCCCGTTTGCGCTGCTTCAACCTTCATATATAAAAAGCGACATCAACATACAGGCAGATGCTCAACACTCCGTGCTCCCCGTCCCTCTGTTTCCGGCTTGCCACTTACTCTGTGCATGTGCCAATTCTGCCAACATCCAAGAACTTGCATGTCTATTTCGAAATATATTTAAAGTCGTTTTGCTGCAGAAGCTTGCCCGAGGCAAAGTTTCCTCTATGACAGCACAAATGCTGTGTCTTTGCTGGCGTCGGGCTAGCTGGCCTCGTACCAATTGCAGCAACCCGTCCTAGTTTGCAGTTCGCACGAAGTAAACCTAGGAAAATGTGAACAAGTTGCTCCTCGTCCTGCCCATCCAGCTCCTCTGAAACACCTCCAGGCTATCCGGGATACAAAAACGCGCAGGGAATTTTTGTACTTTGTCGCTGCAATCTGATGTAGACCAGCAAGGACAGGAGCAGATATAGTCGTATTCACTGCTGCTGCAGCGTCAGCACGAGCATCAATGTGAAAGCCAGTAGACCTGCTTTAAATGAAGGATGATTCCGCAACAGAAGAGTGCCGTGGGGATGCGCATCGAGGCATGCGTCTGGCTGATATTATAGCTACCTTTCTACTAGCAAGTCCATGGCATATAGTGAATCCAATGTGGACATGTCGAAAATAGCGGTTTAGCGATTGACAGGACAATACGAGCTCAAGTGTGTATTAGTCGTTTTCGTTCGTTTTTTTTTTTGTCGCCGACATGCTGTAAGCTTTTTAGACCGATCCAAGTGTCTACGTCTAATCCGCCGATCGTCTACGCTAAGCAGTTTCTGAAGACGTATCCAGTCGATTAAGGCCTTAGTGGAAGCGTATGATTTCTAAGGTTCTGAGAACGTTATCGAGAATATATTTGTTATTTTCGGTATTAGTCTGCAATGCCAAAGAACACGATAATAAAGCAAGTCGTGGCAAAAACCCCACCGTCACAGAACCTGTGCTACTGACCTAAGCCAAACTGTCCTGAGACCTGTCGTAGGGCTCGCACTATCGATCTCAAAATATAAAATAAATCGTTTGTGTTTACTAATAGTAATAGTTGAACATAGCAGCTTTTCTATGATACGAGAAGAACTTGACGTGTACATGAAGTACTGTCACTCGAGCACTCTTATGAGCTCATAAAGGCATCGAAGTATTCTCCTGATGTAGAAAATTCACGAGTCCAGTAACATTCACATGCCGACATCCAATTCTGTCATCATACAGTGTTTTCTCCTTAGTTAGGATTCCTATGAAATGTTTGTCCTGTTGCTCATTCTAACGGCAGCAAAGGGATAAATTAATTGTTTGTTTGAAACTCTCGCCATTATCACATACTTTTTCCTCAAAAGCCAACATTTCATGATCTCTAATGTTTCAAATGTACCTAGTATAAAGCTTGGTTTTGAGCATAGTTGTCGGATCTGCACACAGATATAATAATGACCGGGGGCAATATATATAAGTAGGGCCGCAGACGTCCCCAGAAATAGCGCACTCTGAAGGGCAGATAAAGACAAAGTAATAGTACAGCCGCCGTTCCGATCCTGTTTTCTATCCTATTCACTAAATAATGAGCCTCTGCCCGCTCCTCAATAAGTCTGCTTTGGCCTGTTTTTCGTGCCTGTCTAAGTCTTTCGCCATTCCCGCGACTGACCCATTCACTCATTCAACCAAGGCGTTCGTTGGCCCAAAGCGAAAACAACCAATATCGTATTCCTATTTACTTCCTAACAAAAACGTCGTCCCTTGCCATTGCCTCATCCGATCTTCGTTCCCATTCCCTCAGCTCCTACTATTGGGCTCTTCTCGACGCCCCCCGAGCGGCTTTTCGTCCTCCTCCGACTGCTCTCCTTAATCTTTCCCGATTGAAATGTTAGTAATCTGTTCACCGACCGGCCTGCCAGGAAGCCAACCGCATAAAAGCGCTTCATCGAGATGCCGCACACAAGGAACAGCCGAGAACAACGAGAATAATCTTCTTTATATATACAAAGTTAGGCGGCACCTTAGCTTGGATAAGTCTCAAGCTGGCACTCAGATACGATTGGTCCATTTTAATCCATAGCTTTTTTTCAGTAATGGGTTAAAATGCTGATAGGATATAGTAAGACATTTAGGAGTGAAACGATAATTTAATTAAGCAGTGAAGCATGTATGTTGTTTAGCGTAGGCGCTACTATGTTTGATGTATGTTGTGATAAGGAAATTTTAGGTAGTAAAGGTGGCCATATTGATAATGCCGAGCCAACAAGCGACTAGCTATAGTAGTGTGCCAATTGTGAGCTTCTACTTAGCCCACACTATGGAACAGCTAAAGAAAAAACGCTAGAGAGAACACTATCGACGGATTTGTGGGGTCTTCAAGATTGTGCGGTCGTTGCGCTAAAGCTTTTTTAAAGCATAGCAAAGAAACAGCGACCTCGAGAGTATCTTAGGTCAACAACCTCTTTTTCCCGTAGTCAAAAAATGTTTTTAGACGATCTTCGACAAAGTCAGCTATCGTAATGGATAGGTAAGTGGTTTTAAACTCTCCCCCTATAGAGCAAATCCTCTATGAAGAAAATATACGAAAAGAGCGGACCGGCTTTTATGGACACTCTGAATATCATTTGTGTGCTTTTCCTGTTGTTACATCTAACACTTGATGCTAGCATAGAAAATAGGAAACATATAGCAACGCGGACGTAGCATATTGCATGTAACAATCTGTAGTAGCTATAGGCTACATATATAAAACAAAAAATATGACATAAAGTCACTTGTAGGCAGAATTTCCTGTAGAAACAACTCCGGTCTTTTCATTTCAATCGCGCACATTGCTACAAAGTCTCATCGGCCTATAAGCGGCAAATACTCTGGAACAAAATTTAATATTAAAGTGTACGGATATACACACTTCACTTGGTATACACGTTTTCTCATTTTGGAGTATCATCGGGCTTTTATAGTGTTCAATCCGGTCCAGCTGCTACTTTATTGAAATTGCAACTGGCTTCAGTAACGGCTTTACCCTTCGGGTTATGCGTGGTAAACCTTCAAGGATTATAAACACGTAAATATCATCAGTACTCTTGAAGAGCGAAATTTACAAACCTGCTGGATAACATACCAGGACAATAATACACAGGCTCTCGTTGAAAACGTATTTTCGAGAAGTTCAACATGGTAGCATATTTCCACTTCGCTAGCTCAGCGGTCTTCTGCAGGCCGTGAGACCACATCAGCCAGAAGACCCATAATAAAATGTTTATTATTTTTTTATTGCTGGCAGTGAAGCCTTCCGATGTCGATAATTCCCAGAATTACGTATTGGAGGGCGCAGTGAGGGGTAACGGCCTGACTGACGGCTGTTTTCTTCTGTAGATTAGTTTTGACGACTGCTAGCAGAATTTTAGCGGCACTAGCGGTGTTTTACCTATTTGTGTAACCTATTCAAAATGACCACAAACCACCGTAGTTTGCAGTCATGAACTAGCTTATCGTTCGATTCTAGGCGCATCTAATATTTGTACTAGTTTTTCAATTGTTCTAGATCATTTTACATGTTACCAGGATTTTCAGGACAGCTTCATGGCTAATTTCCGTTTAAAGTCTTGCTGTTACTCGGTATGATACTGAAGATTGTAGTTAGCGTCACGAACGCCTATTGTTGTCAAATCTGCATGCGTTCACGGGTATGCATTGTACATATTATTAGATATAATATATAGGTGACAGTAGTATGGAAAAAGTCTACGAGTGGATGACAGTGCCCTGTAACTATGAAGATTAAAAAAAAAAAAAAAAAAAACATGCTCTAGATAAATGCGGCACAACTAAGCTACTATACATTGTTCAATGCAACATAATCAGAAAGCGAAAATGGTTTATTTAGTCAATATCACTTCGTTCAGCTATTTCTTTCAAAACCGCTTTGCAACATTTTGTTGTCGTTGTTAGTGCTTACATTAAGGTGATGTGGAGCTTTGTGATTGTGATCGCTCGCCGAATGCTTTACTGTTGAAGTATGTTGTGTCTGCGATGTTGACTGGGCTATAACATGTCTTGAGGAAGTCCTGCGCGGGCTTCGACTCCGACTAGCAACACGTTTCGGTTCTGTGGCGCCCGCTGGTGGAGCAAGCGAGACAAGTAGGAGCAAGCTTAAAAGTGCTAACCAACAGCTGTAGGCCCATCGACAGCTACTGTGGCCGCTATTTCCTGCTCGAAAAGAGGTACGCCACCGAACCTTAGGGTCACCTGACTGAGACGCGAACGACTGCAAATGGCAAGCGGATCGTGAGCCTATAGCCATCCCCTCAGATCTAATGGAGCACGAGCCGGTGCTCCACTTCAGCGCAGCTGCTCCGTGCGTAAGTGGCGCCCAACTGGGGCGCTGTTATCTGTTATAGACCCGACAGAGACAGCAAGAGAAGCAGTCGAATTTTCACCTGAAATATGTGAAAATATGAATTTCTTAGCATAAATAAGAATCTTTGAAAGCCGTAGCTGATCATACACGCTTGCCGCTTGGTAAACCCGAGTTACGCAATTTTACAATTATGTCTTATACTGTTATCATTAAGTAATCACTGTCAAGGTTACATAAACTCCGTTTCAAATTTTCGGTGTACCTATTGTAGCTTTAATGAAACCACCGCACAACATTTAACAAACTCCTAATGACTAGGCTCTGCTCGTATCATAGATACTTTTTACACACGGCTACATGAGGTTATAGAAAACTATATCGAGGCCGGCCGATTATGACGACCCGACTTCAACGGCTCCAGCATCCCGAGGCGACTTGTTGACTATCACTCACTAACTTAGATAAGGATTAGGTTCTCCTGAGAAAATCTGTGTCTTCTCTAGCTAATCATACGTATGTTTTATACTGCGCTAGGAAGCGATGCACTTTCATTCCTCGTCCGATTTTATAGGATTAACTAAGCTTACAATAAGCGTTCTTGGGAGAGTTTACATAATGACAATAAGGCAATTTCACCATACTACACGTTGTCGATGTTTAAGCTTATCAACACATTAATATACTTCACACACTTTCAAAGAGCTGTAACTTCAACGGTGTATACATCGACAGCGTGTTCTAGCTAGAATAAAGAGAGCAGAGTGTGGGAAAAGGCCAAACCGTGCAAGCCCGACTAAACAAGGCCAAACGTTAAACCTGCACTTGTTTTGGGCCATTATCGGCGAATACTTTCCAGTATAACTAGGGACAGCGCGTTAAGTGCGTACTGAAAACTGACAATACTCACTTAAAGAAACAATTTCCCGTACAAAACTTATGTTATTCTTCTGGAAGACAGACGTCAATTTGCATGGCTGTATTATTTCATAGAAAAGCCTAATTGCCCACGGGGGGTATTAACAACATCTTACATATCAATCGTCTCGTAACAGTCATTGGAGCACAGTGTTGTAAAATTAATGTTTAGCTATTTGTTATTGAATAAAATATGATTAAGCACGTCTTGTAATCAGCAGAATTACAGCACGCGGTCATAACAGCGGAGAAAGGAAGTTGCTTTTACTAATATCTCACGAATGGTTTAATTCTACGCATGTTGACGACCGGAAGTTGTTTCTGCTGACAGCTACTGTACCGTTGACAGAGTTAGCTGGAAGGCAGTTGGGTAGGACTTATTCAGCCTGAAGTGAATTAGTCTGACCCTCGGCCGTCTGATCTGAGGAAGCAAAGGGAGAAACGGGGGCAAGAACGTAATACGAGGTCAACGAGAGGGCTTAGCAGCAGGTGTTGGTTGTACTGGTTCTTTTTTCGCTCACAGGCCTAACTGGCAGCAGAAGCACTTCGTACTGATTTACAACATTGTTACTTTGTCCTACTGTTTCTTTTCTGCTTTCCTTCAGCCTTGCATTCTGCCTTTCCCCAAAATCTCTGGGTCTTTCTTCCAAATGGGTCGCTACAGTCGCCCTATACAAATCAGCCGAATGAACTGACAGGAGCGAACTCCTGTGTGGAGCCGATGGAAGTAACAGTACAGAATACTAATAACGGCTACAGTGATACGCACACATACAAACCGTGTCCTTTTAAACAAGTTGCACGATACTAATGTGTTCGAACTGTCCAAGTCCCCAGTTATTGTCGCCATTATCGTTCTCATTTTTCCTCTGATATTAGCCATGGCAGATTCTGTATTGAAAGGAAGCGTACCATAGACGGCGCCATTTCGGTGTTCCTTGTCTACCTAAGACAATCTGCCGACCTCTATGCGTTGCACTGCCAGTCTGTTGCCTTAGCTGCCACCAACTGTCTTTGAAGGCTACCCATAGGACACTTGGCGCTAGCTTCCAAACGAACGGCCACCACTTCAGCTCACTCATACTAGTGACGACGAGAACGAATAAGTCGCATTATTTTGACTAGTCCAACCAAGTTACCGATGGTAACTAGCTTCGACCATGGCGGCGACGATGGCCCCAACAGAAGAAATAGCGGCTGCGCCGTTACGCTTTTGTCCCCAATGACGACTAGAAGTAACTCCATCCTTTGGCCTGTATCCAGTCTTAAGACTCTTGGAAATAGGCTGGAGGATCCCGTTGTCACCCCCCTCCGACGGCTCTCTTCAGCTTTTTCTGCAGGCAGTCGAAATCCCGTTTGCGATAGAAGAGGACAGCTGTATTTGGTTTTGCGTGTTAAGGTACTCTTCACTGTTGCCTATCACTGTTGCTACTACTGGTTGTGCCTCTGACTTCGTGGAAGTCCCTTTCTCACTTCCACCGGCTGACGCTGGCTTGATCCCACAGTGCCCTTTGGTCATCTCGGAACCTCATGCTACTCCTTCGCCATGCTACTTATTCCTTACCCCTGCAACTCTCCCGCTCCCCGTCCTATTTCTCCCCTCGATTTGCCTTTTCGTTTGGACCATTCATCCTCTTCGCTTGTAGATGGATGGGCGGCTTTGGATGGAAACAGCGTGGCCAAGGTAAGTATAAGTAAACGGTAGGCTCGGCGGTATGTCTACGTCGTACGGAATAGGAAAAGTCTTATCTATGTGCCCTAATACCGTTTGCCGTTGGAACAACCATAAACCACTTTAGCAGCAGCAAGCGAACGCTGCTGACGTGGCAGTGGCCAGTTTCACATAGCTGTGGCAGGCAGCTGCAGCACCCGCAGGTGCAGCTGCCTTTCTAACAGTAGTAGCAACAACAGCACACGTGCCCTCTGAAGACGTGAAAAGCAGCGGCCAGAGGACAGGCGCCGGCCCCTTTTTCCTACCACTTTCCACGACCGAAACATAGACGCTAACTTATGCTAGAGCTGAAGTATACACTATACAGACAACACGGAAGGAAATAAGGGGGAAACGGACGATTTGGATCAAACAATGTGTTTCACCTGGCTAGATACAGCCCGACCGCTGTTGAACGACGTGTTGCATTGCCCTGCGGCAATGATCTATACCGCCACCCCAGATAGATTGCGCCGTGGCTTTTTGGTCGGTTCCTGTCATAGTCCAGTGGAGATTTGATCCGCAGGAGAAAACGTACGCAGAGGGAGCGATGAACCGAACGACTTTGTTCTCACATGTCGACACCTCACTGTCCGAGCAACAATTGAGAACTGGGTAATGTATTTAAGCTTTCCTTAATTATTTACAACAACCCGTCATGTTAAAATCTCTGTGCTTGTCGAGACGATCTGACAATTACAATTTTGGCGCTGACTTCTCATTACTATTTTTAACAAATTTACACTGAAAGGGTTGATTGCTGTTAGATTTATTGTTGCAGATCTTTGATAGCTCACCGCTGGCTCACTACCGCAAAGCCCAAAATTCCAGTGTTTCTCTATTACATCCATATTTATTTATTTGAACATGCTGCTTAGTCTATATACATTTTTTTATCGAAATATCCTAGTAATATAGACCATTTCCTTTTCGCTGTATCCGTAGCGGTATCTAAACAGGACCTGGTTATTAATTGGAGTGTTCATTCTGTCCCCTAAGTAAGACTACTTCATCGTACAAAAGCCAGAGGTGTAGCCGTGTTGAGATTTCCCAAAGTAGGCAGCATTAGACAGAATCTAGACAAAGTCTAGATCTCTATTTCTCTATCTCCATGTTAGCTCATTTGCTAATTCATTGGCTCATTTAGTCCCTCAAAGTGGCCTGGACAAGCTATTCTTTGACCAATAACCCCCATCTCCGTTAACATCTTTGCGCCTCTTTATATATATATATATACGTAGTAGTGACATCGGGATAGTTACAGGTATCCAAGGTGGGCATTATTTTACATCGACGTATGCCCAATGCATGCTGACTACACGCGTCGTCCATGATCGACCACGACAGAATATTTCGTAGGAGATGAGCGTGTTACTTCTTGAGGAAGGAAGTAAAAAACAGAGGAGAGTTTTAAGTTGTGATTACAATTAACGCAATATGGATCATCACTTCCATGCACCAGCTGTACTAATGAACTTGTGATATCGTGTGTTTTCATACGAACTCATCATTACCGTCGAGGGCATTAGCAACGACGATTAGGTTGTGGGTTGTCTTTTACAGCCTGTTATTAGATACGGGAGAATAACACCCAAATCTGCTGCTATTCCTTTCTTACCGTATTTAAAGAAATGATGAGGAAAAAAGAGGTATCTATATATGATAGCTGTAGAAGCGCCAATGTTCTTCGAATCAGCGCTGATATAAACATCATTGTATTTATTATAACAGCTGCTGTTTTAGGCTAGCCGAAGCCGGACAACATGAACATTTTTGTGGCAACAGGAAGCACCCTATTTCACTATGGAAACCAACGTGCAGCTTCTGGTATCGAGCGAAAGGTATAAGAAATCTGGTCAATAGGTCAGACAATATACAATAGACATCAAACGCATTTCCGAAGCTCATCGTATCCTGATAGAGTACATCGATACAACGCATCTAACAGAGACTCGTAATTTTGTAGGGGACATATGAAATGTCTAATAGTAGAAACTAGTTTCTATCTAATGGGCTAATTGACAAAGCTTTGTAATTAATTATGCAACCAACTATTGATAGCGTGAGTGAGTACTACGGACTCTTTTATATATATATATAATATTTTTTTTAAAGACTCCTTTTTAATCTATGTGCAGGATATCTGCCAAGTGATTTATCGGTGTTCTGTCGAACCCGGAAAGTCGTTTATTTTCGTAAAAACAGAATTCGTTCTTAGACATATATACGATATGGAACGGAACGACGCTCAGGATGGACGAGAAATCGGGTATCGTGGCAGCAAGCGTCGAGGGAGGCGAAAGTTAGGCTAGCTCAGTGATTCAGTGGCCCCTGTGGGTCACTGAAAGTAATTGGATTGCATCGGAAATAGCGAACGTTGCAATGTATACGCCCTTCGGGAAACTATTTATATCGCCACCTGTCTCGTTGCCGACGCAGAGCCGCTGCGCGGTCTCGGCCAACTGCTACGCTTTACGCAGTGAGTAAGCTGAAATCCCGACCAGTTTTCGGTCCGCTGCCCTGGAAAGCGAGCTTACGTTGAACATTGCATTCATTCGAAAAGATTGCTCGCAGAGGAGGTGTTCGCTTGAGCTTCCTTCCCTGCTATGACCAACGACGGCGGACGCGGCTGCGGCTAAGACATCATTGTTTGAATGCGGCAGCATCTGTTGGGCAGATGCTGCATATCTGTATCAAACCTGCACCTAGACATCCCGCCGCTATGATAACGATCTTAACTTCACTATACGTTTGCTCCAGTACCTGCAAACCCGGGTAGCTGACATAGGTTCAGCACAAGTCGAATATAGTGGGTAACGTTCATCAGACTGAAAAATTGAGCCAGCAACGCGTCGCCGATATCATGTAAGAAGATAACTTGTAAAACCAACAAATTCAGCCTGGTCGCTGCCATCTTTGTCGGCTCAACGTCAGTATTGATAACTTTTTGTTTGTCTTTTTGTGAGCTAATGCGTATCTGTGTGAAACATTGCTCACACTTACGCCACAACCTGAACTCTGAATTTAGGTCTTGAGCGGTGGATCTTTGGAAGGAGCGTTTTCGTCATTTTATTCTTTTCTTTTTTTATGTTTTTGACTATATCTGCGATGACTACTTAGAACATGTTCGTTGAATTATACGCCGTATATCTGAGTGCGTTAGTGAATAGAAAACGCTGTTTAACTCATAATTCACCCAGCAACCGCACTCATCTAGCGTGTCTCTTGAGACGCATAGCAGTATATCTAGTGAGAGGAAACACTGAGCCGACCTTAAATTTGCATGCCGCGCTATCTGGCTGTATGCCTGGGCAAATCCCGGGAGTGATCGTGAAAAGACCAGGGGGCTCGATAGGTTTGTGCTATAGGGAAAGAAAGAGGGCGATAGCTCTCGCCGCTTCTTCACCAGCCCCACCACCGCTATGCGCGTGGGTACGCCGCAGTGCAAGGGTGCCATGAACTATATCAAACCGACCGATGTCATATTTTCGCTGTCCGCTGTTTATTATCTCGCAAGGTAGGTAGTACCAGAAGATAAAACCGTCTTGCAAGAAAATCAGCCCCTTTACAGTCGACGCAACATGCTAGCGCTTATGTCTGCCTACCGGGCTCGTTGGTCCTGGCTGTCTATTGTTTGCCTTTCATGATCAGGCCTCACTTCTATTCTCTTCTTCTACTACTATTCTAAATTTTTCGTTGTTCTGTGCAGCAGCAAGGATTCGAAATACCACTCAACGTACGATGCATAGCTCGATTTTCGAAATATTCGAACGAAGACTTAGTCCTGAAAACTTACAAGCTGACGTTCATTATTCTCTAGGCGAATGAATACATGGATAATAGTATATCAGGATTTTATTATAGTATATAATTGACCATAGATGTACATTTGAAGTAACATGAGCGATCATCGTTGTAGCTGATTGGCCTTTGTCTTACTTTGCTTAGGATGAAGGTCATCCTCAAATCCTACCTATACCCAACTACACTCAGCAGTGCGCCCATTGAGGCGCAATGTGCTATTGAATGCGATAATAGCCATTTAAGAACAATACTGATTAATGCAAGAGTATGGCATTATAGTTTTGCGATGGGCGGCTACTAGTAGTAATCTATGGGAGTCAGCGCACCTGTTACCATCTGTCGAGAAAACTTCTGCGTAGGTGGCCTGGAGTTGTCCTCGTAGTTTGATTTATCTATAATAACATCTATGTGTGAGCACAATGTCGAAGTTATGAAATGGCCTTAAAACTCGAATAGATAAGTTATTATTGGTACGCTAGTACAATGAGCCTTCATGTTTTACTATACATAGTATTCATGGCATGGAGCCCTGTTATTTAATAAGTTAGTCAAAAGAAGTATGTAGTGATTCTGTTATGCGGTTGACAACAAGAAGGATGTTGTCCGTCAAAGTAATTATGTGGCCTTAAAGCGCTCAACGAAATTGTTCACTTAATTGTGCCGCCAAAAAGGACAACGACTCATAAAACGAAAATATAAAGAACGGGTCCTAAGCAAATACAATTACCTGACGGCCAGTGCCATCCTACAAATATGAACATCAAACTATTACACCTGTAAGTGGACAAGGCTTCTGAAATACATATAGAAAAATACCTATTCGCCAAAAGATTGGATAACAAGCGATCTTAAGAAGAATCATCTACAAAGATGCAGCTAGTAGACAAAGAAACACCATTTTCTGGACAAGATTTCCTAATCGCTAATACTCCCGCCGACGTTTTCCGCAGAAAATTAGGAAAACTTCAAGTGGATACTAGATAGGAGGCAATCTTGCATCTTGAACCACTTTTACTACCGACATGGAAGACCGGGACATTAAACATTTAACTGACTAAACGAAAGACTTATCGTTTGTAATAAGCTCAGCGTCAAGTTTTCCCGGACAAAATCAACTATTTATCTGTCTAAACAATGGCCATGGTTTCAGCACCTATACCGAGCAATACTTTACAATGCCATCTTGTTCCTTTGCCTAATTTTTACCTTCTTGTTCTGGCTGGATTGACTTTCGCTTTTTCGCCCTTGCTTCCTCTGTCAGTCACTGAGACTGCCCCGCTCTATTTCTCTATTAGTAGAACGAAGGAGTACGCATGTGGTGTCGCCTTTTCGTCTCACTAGGTGTAATGCCTCGTTGCCAGAAAGGAGAAGACGTTGTGAGTTTCAGCTGCCCGCTCCTCTAAGCCCCGTCTCGCGCAGCAGCAGCAAACGCTTTTCGTTTCGGCCTCGCCGTTCCGCCACTAACGACCCCCGAAAAAACACACAGTGACAAACGAAACACGACTTCGGCTTTCACCTCGCATCGAAACGAGAGTGAAGTCGCGCCGAAGCGGTAACATGAGGCGAGTGTCTAGGTCGACAGGATACCAAGCGGCCGAAGTCTTGCTTGAAGTATATCTACGGTCACAAAAATGCGAAGTTGTGTGAAGGTCCCGCTCGGATCACGCGAAAGACTGCCGGGGTTGGCTGAATCAGATACCGATTTGCCAGTGGAAAAATGACAGCTATCAACCGTTTGTGCTGCCGCGGCCGTCATGGAAGGCCGAAGTAAGGCCCGCCGAGCTTTGCAATGCTGAACGTGACTGTCGACTAAACTACCAAAACCGACGCGTCGCCGGGTGTTCAACATGACAGTGGCTACTAAAACGGCCTCGTAGATTTAACCGGTCTTGTAGAAAATGAGGCGACCTTTACAGTAATAGCTCCATATTAGCAGATTATTACTCGTAGCCTAGGTCACCACTAGGTCCCACAAAAGCGCACCGATTGAACGCTGTTCCGATGGCCGTTAGCAATACCTCTAGTCGAATAGCGGAGCGGCTGTTGGGGAATGAATGGCTGAGTGTACAAGTGGGTGCGAGCCATAAGAGTAAGCCGGGAATCGGTAGCTGAGCACATTAAAGAGTGGTTGCCGGGCCGGCTGGAATTAAGGAGCCTTAGTTTATCGAGAGTACTTGGTAATAGTATAGAATAGAGAAGCGTGAGGTATTTGAGTGTAAGAAACGCGAGCAACGTGAAACGGAGAGGATCGAAGAACTGCTTCAAGAGCTTAACCGAGCTGAGTAGATGCCGTATGGGAACTTTGTTGGGAAGTAGAGGGACCGGCTGAATGAGCGACTGAGCAAACGCCGCCTTCGAAAAATTTTGACTTTGTTTATGTCTATCTCTTTATCGGGGGGTGGATGGAGGGGGCTATTCTCGCTCTATGACGCTTAGCATCCTTGTTTTCGCAAATCGTACTGCGTGCAGTTGTATAGCCAGCGGTGTTACCTCTTCGCAACTGTGAGGTATCTTGTAGATCCTGTCGCTGGCCTACCGTACCCTTGTATGTCCTTTACGAGTCATATGACCGTCGGCGGCAGGCTACCGGTTACTATTGTCTCTCCGTTAACGTGCTTAATTGAAATGATTAATGTGTGGCTGGCAAGACGCATCACCCAACGTTCCTGCCCCAACAACAAATCATTACGCCCTCTACGCCTACCAGCTTGCAGCCCTCGGTGAGTTGCTATATAAGGAACCGCGGTTGCATCACTTAATAGATTTCAATGGAGAGGTATATATATGTACATGTAGTTGTCTTCTCGTTGATATCTAAATTTATTCATTTATGATGGCTTAAATAAATGTGTAATTATGAAACAGGCATATTCTCTCTGCCGCCAGCTCAAAGAACTGGAGCATTGTTGTATACACTGCCAGGTAAATAAACCACTGCTCAAGGAATCAGTATTCAGGCAAAAAAAAAGTTCTCTAGGAAAGGTCACGGATTCAAAGTTGAAACTTCGATGAATTGCCCAGCTTATATTCTATTTCACTAAAGATGCTATTTGTTTATTTTGTTTTTTTTGCGCTTCCCAAAAAATCATGACACATCTACGGCACAAACAGAAGTTTTTGCTATTAGAAATCTTAATTTCAATTTAAAAAAGTCGCAGTTGGTAGTTTTCATTTTGGATGTCATAAGTCGAAGAAGCAGGAAAACTAAGAAGACATAGCATTCAGTTGCGAATACGCCTGGCTAACCTTCCTTACATATTGGAGTGCCTCTAATACAATACCCGCGTCGCTCCCTTTATTCACCCATCGCCTCCATATGTGTGTATTTAGTAGATGAGCTTCGCAATTTCCGCCCGTCCGCCTCTCAGCTAAAATCTAAATTTAACGTTGGCCCCCCGGTCCACTACACTTTCGTCAATGTGACCCGTTGCTTATGACCTCCCCTTCTTCATTCTACATAGTCGTATAGGCCTACGCTAAAATCGGTGGATGCCCCACCATGCATTGCACTATGTATGTGTGGCTGTGTGAACAGGCTAACTGTGGGACTTCCTGATTCTCCGTGGCTTTCCGGCTCGCCCGAGCTTCTATTACGGCCGAAGCTCGATGAAGACTGAGGTTGTTCAGCATTAAGGCAACCCGAGAGCTTCGAAAAGCCGAACAGGCGACCTCTCTCTCACGCGTTCTCTGCCGCAAGTCAACCGCGACTAGAGGCGAGGCTACTTCCGAGCCAGGGCCGGTTGGTGCTACCAGTGGAGGCCAGTCAGCCGTAAGGCCAACATCCCCTGCTTGAATGCTGATGAAGAGGTTAAGCGTAACGATGTTACCCGCCCATGCGCCCGCCAGTCTCCTTTTGCTGGATGGTGGCCCGATAGACCACTCCGTCCGCCGACCGTCCGTTCTTTCGGTCGATCGTTCGTCGAGGCCACTAGCGGTGTAACTAGCGTTACTGCCATAGCTTGCCATGCCTCTACCATCCCTGCTGATTTTGTGGTCGGCCTGTGGTTGGGCAGGTTGCTTCCAGCCAGAACAGCGCGACGCACTCAGCCCTATCTCTCAACACCGCTAGCTCTCGAGCATTCTAACGGTGGACTGACCTTCATTTGGGCCCTTTGGACTACAGCGCGTCAGCCTAGTACAGCCTTCCTACATTCCGATGTACATGCGCATGTGTCCGTTGTCTACTTGTGTATGTTTTAGAAATAGTCGTCGTAGCAACCGAGGAAAGAAGCTCTTCCCCATATGGTCCAAGCTTGCACAGGTGAGTACATTATGAAACTGGTCAGGGAAAGAAAAGGTTCTGTGAACAGAAACAGAGCGGTCCTTTGCCTACTTGCCCTTAGAAAAAAGGCCGAACTGTCCCAATAAAACAGCAATTTGAGGCTTGATCCAAGATGATAACAAACATTACCGTGCCCATAACTACACTAAGGCATTTATTCTAAGAATTTATCGAGCGTTCAGTGTGGATCGGCACGGAGCTGAAGTAGCGGAAGGACGATAAATGCCAGGCAGTCAAACTATTATGCAAGCGAAGTTGACCGAGGACCGCCTTCAGCAACTGCCGCTTTGAAATAAATTGACGGAAATATTGACATGATAAAGTATATGACGCATTATAGGAAGCCGACGTGTAACGCACTCGAATGTTTGAATTTCAACGCCCGTCAACATGCAGTGTGATCTGTTAGCTACTGATAAATATTATGCAATGACTTCTAGGCTTCCACTTATTTTTTGCAAAAATGCCTTTCATAGAGAAGTAATACACGTTACAAGCAAACGAAGTTAGTTTTTATTAGAAGAAATACTAGACGAATAGGGTCTTCATAGAATCTATAATTTTGAGATAAATTTCATAGCAAGTACTCAAAAATCTTTTTCTTCGTTTGCTCATAGAGAAATCCGTCATTTATTGTTGAAATTTTGACCTTAAAGTCTACCTTCCTTCAAAGGTGAATGTCTTCTAATGATAAAGTATGGCGCGCATTGGTCTTCTAAAACGTCCTAGTAAGCTCGTAACCTTAACATTGTTAATATGACTACTTACCCAACTGACGCAAGTCCTACTGTAATTGTTTTATAGTACTTCCAGATCAGTCACTCTACCCACATGCGTCTTACTTGAA
This sequence comes from Varroa jacobsoni, assembly GCF_002532875.2. Taxonomy (NCBI): domain Eukaryota; kingdom Metazoa; phylum Arthropoda; class Arachnida; order Mesostigmata; family Varroidae; genus Varroa; species Varroa jacobsoni. The sequence goes on from NW_019213607.1 coordinate 167,397, forward strand.
GCGCGGCCGAACACAATTAACAAATACATTTCCTTCAACCTATTATAGACAAAGGATATGTATATATACTCTCAGACCGAAAGTATGAATGGTCATCCATAAGCGACTTTTTTTCTGTATGTAACCTACATCATACCGTTAACAAACGTCCTGGTGTATTTGTTCTGGCCCACATGTTTATGGTAGTCTTTTGTATTGGCGTGTTCATATGCGCTTCTAGCTTATCTTTTAAATTTTTCGGTAGCTATTTGCTTAGGGTTCGTGAAGAGAATTCATTTTAGTCGAACAAAAGGAATGGGCTACTAGGCCCAATTGGCTACAAACAAAAATGAATGAGCGATTTTTAGCCGAAAGTAGCATTTTTCATTATTGCAGAAGAAGTTTTATATTTAGTTAATAAAACAGTTCGAAAAACTTATCTGGAAAAAGCAGTCTTGAGCTCTTCCCATTGTGGGCGGCTTCAGAGAAATTTGTACAGCAAGGGCATAGATGCTATAAAGATGTCCCCTGTCAAATTAAAGAAGATGATTAGAATAACCTAATCAGTCCCTGCTTGGACGTTTGTGCACTTAGTAACAGTTTCGGGATACACATTGTGCTTACTAAGACTCAGTACTTTTCGTGACTCGAACTCGTTTGCAAGTTATAGGTTAGCCAAATGCTTCACTTACAGCCAATGTGCGGATCACTACTAATGCAGTTTATAAGCACAACAACAAGGTAGAAAATCTCGTCCTTACGTTGAAGCTGTGTGAGCACCTTCATGAAGTGAGATTCGTTACGAGGCTCATCATAATAGTGATGAAAGAGGAGTCTGATCAATATTCAAGCGCACCAAATGAACCCTTTTGCTACTTAAACAGTCCCCTTGAGGCACTTTACGCCTTACTTGCGTAGAATATGATCATGTGTTCTCGAGTAACCCGAACTGAGTTGTCATTTCTCTCATTCCGTTGCTTCGAAATGCCATTTTAAAGGAGGTGTTACAGCGTCACGTATTTGTTGCCGCATGACAGGCACACCACATTTATTTTGCCAGACAGCCACCTTTAAACGAGGGAACTTAAGGCACTTTTCATCGTCTAACATCTCTGTCTTACTCGCTCCTCTTTTTTTCAGAGACCCGGGCAAACGAAAAGTGGTGAAGAGGGACCCAAAAGATACAACATGACTCTGAAAGCCAGCTCTTTCTAAAGATGACTTATGATCAATATGCGAAGACAATACAGTATGCACCTTACTGATGCTCCGGGCACATGCTTCTACCGCGTGTGGCGGCTGAGACGGCTTTCGCGCTGTGTGTCTCCACGAGAGACGTCACCCAGCGAGCCTTTCGTTCCATCTTGAGTCGGAAAAGTTCATCTTGAACCGCCGCCTCTGCTTTGCTCCTCAATGCGTCTATGAGGCGGTGCCGTCGACGGTGCCTTTCCTGCTGCTACTCCTTTTTCAGATTTACGCGTCATTACACAGGACGACGGCAAAGGCTCGCGCCGCGTCTGTGACAGTGGCAATACCAATGACTTGGGCCGAATTGATATGGCTAAAGGGGGAGTCTTTATTCTGTTTGTATTCAGCTATTTTTCTGCTGGCTGATCTTGCTTCTGCGTAAGCTTGCCGCCATAGCGACAGCTGCATTAAAGCTTGCTTCGGCTTTTTGTGGTCTGATTGTAGTTCTGCGTCCGATTTTCCCTCTGGGGCTAGAACCCCTTTCGCAAGTACTCTGTCGGTATAGCCATCACATCTTTCCGACTATTGGTGGTCGCTTTTTCGCCCGTTGGCACCCTGCTACGCAGTCCATCTTGCCTATGGCCAGCAGTTTCACTATTGAGAAATAGGGGGCCTTTAGTTTACTTTGTCTTCCGCAGTGGCGGGCTTTCCGTTTCTCGTTAAGCCACCACTGACGCTCTTACCGCCACACCCCTGCCCTGCTCCATGTTCACGCACAGTTCGCTTACTTGTACTTGGTGAGCGATAGCAGACGGATTCTAGCAGGATCTCGACGAACGCCCTTACGCTGCCGGAAAAGACAATGGCGTGCCTGGAGCCGTCAGCGATTCACTGAAAAGCTTCAGCCGACGAAGAATACACTCTCTGCCATGTGCGAGTAAACGGCAGTGGCTGCGTTCAATAATTTTGGCCTTATGTGGATTATGGTGACACGCAGCTGTGTGCCGTCGTGTTAAATGTACGCCTAAACGTAAATTGCAAAAATTCGGCCCATGCATATCTATGCGGTCTTGTATTTGCAATTTTATTGATAAAGTAATTTATTACACTTTAATTTCTATTTTGACGTCATAAACATTTAGACCGATAAAGAGAAGTTTCTAAACAGATCAACCGACGTTTAAATTTAGCACACGGCTGATAACGTGTTTTAGGAAATTTTGAATTTAAGTTGGAAACAAATATGTGTAGCTATTCCTACGACTATTGATTCTGTTATGTTGCACATGGATAAAGACCTATATTTAATCTAGAATAAGATGTTTTGATTGTTTCTGTCGAAACCCAGATTAATAGAAAATCTGCTACAAAAACCCAATGACATTATAATATAACTGAAAGTATATAAATATGTATCAGGGAGGCAAGAAATTATCTCGAGAGCGAATTACGTGTTTCCGCGCTTCCAATGCAGTGAAAATAAATTCCTTCTTCGCATATGCAAACGGGTTCCAAAAAAGTAATTGTGCTCATCGTCCACTATCAGAGTATATATTTTATGATAATTAGGTGACTAGTAGCCAAAAACTGATGCGGACAACAAGTTCCCGCAGGCTCTACCATTTTATGTCTCGTCAACTGACCGATCGACCAACCGTTTAGACCCTTTCCGGCTCCAACGCAAGTCCTGTATGCCAGGACACATCACATGGTAGTTGTGATGTTTGCAGGACACGCTAGAGTACCAGTTTCTCCGCGGCCACTACCACCCAAACACCAAGCCGGAAAACGACCGGCTTGCCTGTCTGCCTGTCTTCCAACAAAAGGGTTCGCCTGCATCGATAGCATCACGCCAGTGCGTGTCGACGCAAGCCGTGCATGACTTTCAATATCAGTAAGGAGAGGACGGGGGAGGAAAAGTTTTTGCGACAAAGGCGGCGACTACCAGCAGACGACGTTGGCGACGCCTTACTCAGCATTACGGAATCCACCGGGCTTGCAATGGAACCGCAATCACCAACAGTAAACGTATAGCGATACTGCCTATGCGGCAGTGCCGTCTGTACGTACGACGATCAGTGGTGAACAGAGTAAGGCAAAAGATCAGCCACCCGTTCCGACCCATAGCTCAGCTGTCGGCTGCTTGGCTAAGTTCGGCCAGTCCTAGCCCGCCATCCCGAAGTAAAGCAACCATGGAACTTTCCGCCATCCTGAGAATCTTCACGGGTCAACACGCCACTCTGGTGCCGGCTGGAATGATAGTGGTTGCAGAAAGTTCTCATTCCCGTCCGCCGACCTTTTTTTTCCCTTCTATTTTACAGTCAGTTCGTCCGTCGTCTACCTTAGGCTCCTGTTGCTAACCATCGCTGTTGCCTGCAGATAGTAGACGAAACTCGGCAAGCACAAGCTGGTCGGTCCGTCTCATTACCACTACTATATTTCTCTATCTTTTACCACCTATAATCTGCCGAGATTTGCTATTTCGCTGGATTCATTTTGCAGCCATTGGCAACACGACATAAAGCTATGGGGCGAAGATGCCTATCATTACCAAGTATCGCTCATATAACGACGTAAGTGCGTTGTGGGCACACTGCAAATAGCGCAAGCGGTCGACTAAAATGTAAGTTAATGTCGTGACGAGTCGAAAGATTAAGTTCGATTGATACAGTTATACGAAATCGAGTTACGAACTCGCACAGCTTATGCACATCTTACTGTACAACAGAGTGCTTTAGCTCGGTATCGATAGAATATCGGTACTAACAGAGACGATACGTGCTTGAAAAAATAATTTTCGTCTATTCGTATGCTAAAACCGGCTATACAGAAGGTTCGCGTAGGAACATACAGGTACAAATCAATCAACAAATTGCATTTGTGATATAGCAGCAGCATATAGGCACTCATTCAGGCACACATCACTATACAACCATAAAAACAGCACCATGGATGATGACCACTGCAGAGTTTGTGCAACGGTGACAATCCTCGTGTATTACTCGTGTACATATCGCCTTTGTCGTGATGGCTACCCGCATAGCATGCTTACATACGCGTATCTCATGGTACGAGAGGGGAAAGCGGTCCGTGATACGCAGAACACAAAAGCCTCGCGAGTCAATTTAGTCCCTTTATCTTTTGTTTTTGTTGTTGGCAAACGGGCTACATGTGTCTGTGCACACAAAGATCGGATCGAATCTCCGTCCCCATCATCACCATTAGATTACTACCCACACCACCAATGTTACCGCCCTTACCTACAAATATCTCCATAAACATCATGTATATACTGGAGAGTAAATGTGCTTGCTATGCCCCCGTATATCGGCGTGCCTCTACCTGTGTTTGTAAATCTACGTTGTTCGGCTCCGTTCAACGCCTGGCACCCCGACCCCACGTATACTTCCCGTTTGTCAGTCGCTTTTTTGGCATCTCATCTTTTAGGTGTCGACGGCGGCTGGTGGAGGCGGCCGTCTGCTTAACACAACAGTTTTCGTTCCTGCCTTATCCTGTGTTATCATAGTGCCTATTTACCTTTCAGCTCCTCGTTTGTTACAGGTAAAGCGCGAACAGTGCAGCTGGCTCTCTAGCTAACCAGTTGGCCTAGTTAGTCGTCTGCCCATCTAACCTATTCAGCTTGCTGCAGATGGTGCCAATGACGCAGCAAAAATTGTCACCTTCTGCTTTTACTCCGGCGTCCTTTGACATCTAAAATATCCTGCTAAGAAGAGTGTCGACAGACGCACACGTATGGAAATTCTTGTTTCAGGAGATAGGAGCTGCTAAGCGTATGGTTACGGTGTACTGAGGGCATTTGGGTAGATCACATCGTTTAGGTTTGAAGGCAGGAGTCGAAGAAACCTTTTGTAGACTATGTTCAGCACCAGTCTAGGCCAACTTGTTAATTCAGGTAAACGGGTGATGCGGCCATAATGGTCGATGGTGGCAGAAGGGGTAAAGACGGTGGCTCCCCGGTGGTAGGGCGATGGTATCCACACAACGACATTGCCATCATGAACATCGTCAACAACATGCGGTATCAGAAATAAGGATGTGTTTATTCGCCTTGATGATATGCTATAGAGGGTAAAGAGCACAAGTTTATAACCTATATACACGCTCTGTGTGAGTGTTTGTGCGTACGCTTTTGGCGCTGCCACTGCCTTTTTCTTAACATAATCGTACCTCGAGTGCGTCAAGGCTATGCCGAAGACGATTAGGACTAGGGTAAATATTCATTTTACTGTCGAAAATGGCAGTGTTCTTATGTCTTATGTATTGTATTTCGTTTAAAAAACAATTTGTCAGCATTATTCTAACCAAGCGAGGGAGAGAAGTAACTCGCTCCGTTTGACTGTATTGGCGCGTTGTTATCTCCATTGCCGCTGCTCCCTTCTGTGTTATTTGGCTCCTACATTTTGTCTTCCTACTATTGTTTATGCCCTTTGCGTATTCGTCGTTGGACTCTGTAGCATGTGCTTATCGTACTCTACTACATGCGGTCAAACGGCATACACTTTTATCTACCACATAGGCTAGTATATAATAAAACGAAATCAGGCATTCTAAGTGCTCAATAGAATACCAACGATGACAGAGATTACGACAACATCCGGCGTCGTCGAAAAACTACAACAATGTTAGCGATGGCCAATGCAATATCCAGTGCAAAGGACGAACCGTACAAGAGCGACTTTGCCTATCGAAAATCTCGTTCCTTTCCCCACCTACCTTAACGACGGAACCGGGGTCCGTCGGACTTCATTAATTGCCGAAAGTCTGCGAAAACCTAGCGCCACTTCCTACGAGTTCGTATTCGGGCACTTTATGGCACTGGAGACTACAGCCGATTCGGCCGCAGAAGCGTCAGACTCGTCAGACTCGCCTATGCTATCACCACAACTAGCGGTAATAGCGGTAAAAGGAAAGCTGCTTTTCCACTATCGCTGCATCGAAGACTCTATACGAATACGTAGGTGTAGTAGAATTCGTAGTTACGCTAGCTTGTATCGGGACTGGCCGGACTGAGCCAGCGAATAAGAAGGAATTGAGTTGAACGAAAACACCTCAAAGATTTATAGTCGACGAGTTTGCAGAACTGTAAGTAGATACGGGGGCAGGAAGGCTGCTCATAAGTCCTGGCCCAGGAATGAGCAGACTTTTTTTTTGGACAGGAGTCAAACGGAAAAGCAGGAACGGAGTCGAATACGCCGACGATGGTTGCAGCAGCTCCAGCAGGAAGAACCGGAGAGAGCAGACGGAACAGCTATCTTTCTCCACCTGCAAATTTACTCGCAAGAAGAAGCAACGAGGGAACGAGAAACTTGGGGGCGGAGAGGCGGCGGCGACGTGGTAACGGCGGCTACGAGAAGTTTATCGAAAAAAGCATACAGTCAGCTCTAGGAACGACTCAACCGGGACCACTCCAATAATCGTAGTCAGTGGTGCAGCGGGAAATTGACGGAACGGCGAACGCAAATGATGCTTAGTGGTCGTTGTCGTGATCGAAATGTCGCGGCAGAGCCAGCTATCTTAACCTGTTCCCTAGTCGAGACTATGAGCAGTCAATAGTAAGTACCCTGTTTTCTTAGTTGCCTTCCTTACAGGCACCGCCTACGCATATACAAACATATACATGGCACCAGCAGAAATGGCAATCCCAGAGGCAGAAGAAACAATAATAGTACTGGTGATTAGATTTGCCACACACTCGTGTTCAGCTTCACGTTTCTGTTCGACCGACGTTTTGCCCGTTCACTCTGCACGCCGTCGGATCACTGCGCCGAGAAGCTCCTTCATATGCGCGCGTACACCTTAATTCCTATGAATAGGCACCTTCACATACAACACAAATGCGCCCGAACAAGAACAGAAAACCAGGAGAAAAGGTCGGCGCGTCCTCCGTTCGCCTGAATCGAAACCGCGATATTTAGCCCTCTAAAGAAAATCATCGATCTGTTATGTAATTACAGAGAAACAATACCTAACATCGCGCGCCTTAAGGTTCTGCTAAATCCTTTCACTGAAAAATTCCCATACCTCCGGTGCGTTCCCTGGAATGAGGCAGCTAAGTAGTCGTTGCGGAATTGAATCCGGCCACCATGGTATTGCTCACTGCCGCGGCATTGAACGGCTCTGTGTGAGCGATAAATGTATGCATCTTAGTAATGGTTCACGCTAGCTGTACAAGAAACCCTCATCTAGTATAGCCAGTTAGCCAGCCGGGCCTAACCAACCGGCAGCTAGGCACAAAGACGAGCTAATTTTACGCCGCCCTAATTCTGCCCCGTTTCTTGACCCAGCCGTCGAACCCTCTGGACGGCTAGATGGGCTTTCTGCTACTTTTCTTGCCGCAAACTTTTTCTCGCCCTAAGGTTCCACTTCTGGATTACGATGCTGTCGCTATGGCCTGACAGCGAGTTCACAAAGCAGTGCTCGGAGCTTGAGGGATATGGGCTGAGCTGTTGTCGGGTAAAGGGCGTTCCTGAGGGCGTAAGCCTAAAGACGGGCTTGTAAAGATGTGAATAGTAGTCCGGCCCTGCTTGCCTTTTCCGCCCTGTTTAATATAAAAATAAAGATGCAGCCGCTGACGATGGAGAAGAACATATTCGAAAGAATGAAGTTCGAAAAATACATAAAAGTGAAAAAAAAAAATGTCGACGACTAAAAATAATTATTCTTACCGTTTTTACCGTAAAGCGCGAAAGACCCGTCAATGACGACGGAGAGGATGTTGGGAGAGGGAAAGACGGGAGCAATATTTAAATTTGACGATACTATAACAACAATAATGAATAAATACATTACGAACGCTAGCCAGCTTGGGATCTGTTGATTAACCACCTGTGAAACTGCCCAGGTCATGTGCTAGCCGTTGAATTTAGCCATAATTTTATATTATACTAATATAATATTTGAAGGTCCGAGGGAGGTCGATCTCCGTCGGGCTATCGATAGCGACAAATAATAGTATTTTTACTACTGAGAACAAGTTAGCAAACAAGTTTTTTTTTCAAATCGCAACTATTTATTTTAAGTTTGTTCCGTTTGTCAAGGGTTTAACTGTGAAGAAGCTAGCGTCAACGTCTATCCGACTTTCGTAGCAATCCGACCACTATAAAAGATTGCAAAAAAGTCTGGGAAAACCCAGAACTAAAAAAAGCATATCACTTCAACCGTGAACCTGCACTCCTATACAAACGCCCTACATTGGCTACCCGGTTTGAAGTTTCAGTTTTCTGTCTTGTACTGAATAAGCCAGTGAAAAAAAAAAAAAGGAAGAAAAAACAATTCTTAGTTTTTTTTTTTTCCTAGCACTTCGCTATTCCCTCGTCGGTGGATTTCGTTGGTTCATGGCGTCGACTGCTGCTATCTGGGAACCATCAGCGTTATTGTGAGCCTATCGTACAGTAAATGCAATATTTGAAGAATATTATCGTATATTGAAAATGTCGGCAAGCCAATCTTCAACTACATATTGGCCTAAGTAGATACGAGCGACTACGATGCAGTCAATTTTCATATGTATAACCCTTAGTAGAACGTGTTACAGTTTCACGACTCACCTACAGCGCATTATGGCATCCTATTTTTCAACTTTTTGCAGTAGGTTGAAGCAGAAAATATTAAGCTAGTACAAACGAATCCGATGGACTCTAAAGTTACATAGCTCTTGAACTAGTTAGACCAGAGTAATATGTGTTAGAAGTACTTTCTCTTAATTTCTGTAGATCTAGATAGCTTCTAGACCGCCATATATCACCTGCCATTTTCGTTCTCGCGAGTGAATTTCTCTATTTAGAGCTTTTCGATAGTGAGATACAGCTGTCCACCTGTTGCCCTTTTTAGGATATGAGGATTCCCGTAATCACACGGACTTATTGGGAGAATGAACGGATTAAAGCTAATGCTGTATATTTTTTGCTCAATCCAGGGATTAATTGAGGTGCGGCGATGAAGTATGGTGTTATCATCAAGCAACCAGACTGCGTTCCTGCGATTGCCGTGCCAATAGTCCATGGGTCTCTTGAAGAACTCAAGGCAACGGGCTGTAGTCAGTGCTTCAATTTCGATGGGTACCTCATAGTAGCAGATACCTCCGATGTCCACTGCTAACGCTATCATCACCTTACTCGACAATTTCTTTTAGAAGCCACACCATTCTCTAGCCTGGTCCTTCTCCGACTGGCAGTAGAGACAATGCTTCATCTACGGCAACTGTATGCGTCAGGCGGGTTTTTTATTGATTAAAATTCTTCAGATTGCACATAGAATACGTTACGTGCATTCTAACTAGCCGGAACGAAGGGCCCATTCCGCACTTTCTTGTATTCGGGTTATAATTCTGTAACGCGTTATATGTGAAATGCCAGTTTGGCCGACAGAGCCATCAGACTCCATTCTATCCGTTCATGAAAAGCCTCCTCGGTTACGCAATCCTTCCTTGTCCTTCAAATTCATCTGGTCACCTCGTCGCTGGTCTTCAACATTCCAAATCTCCGCTTTTTAAACGTTTTCATCACTCATGTATGGTGCTTTCATCTATGGTTTCCTCTTCTAATGTCTTTACCAATCTTCGGTGGATTTCCGCATCGCTTTGGCCTTGACTTGAAAGAAGACGTTCTTCTTTCTGAACCTATCTTTCCTGGAATAAACTCGGCCGGTTTTGTCTCCCAAGTTTCTAGAAAACTGGAGTATATATCAGTTTTGTTCCCTAATGGCGCGTGGTTTAAAGTTATTTAATCAAGAAAAAATCATGAAGGTCCACTGTATTCGTAAAAGTCGAAATAAACAAGATAAATTGAAATAGAAATATCGTAATTGTTTGCTCAGGGCCACAGTCGAAAGCGAATGTTTACCTAATAGGTTACGTTAAGCCACTTGGATTCATAATATCTAAAGACATTAACAGTGGCTTGCGTAGGGAAATTGGGCCTATTGACCTATTTTGAAATGTGTATACCTATATCCAGATGGCTAAAAATAATAACATGTAAAATAATCAATATGACACAATAGGAATACACTAAAGAAGTGTTTATCTATTAAAAAAAACCTTAACATTTCAATATCCACACTTAAATGTAGAAGAAGAAGAAACGTATAAATTAAAACCAAAATTAATAAACTGGAAAAGAATACGTTTTATAAGATATAATAAATAGACAGATTTTTTTTTTTTAAATAACTTTTCATACTGTTAAAAAGGGTTATATCCATTGTGACAAGCGCAGATAAGTACTATTCAAATAGCTATTCAGCTATCACGGGGTAAATTGGGGGGGATTTGGATAGGTTACACTATTGTGCTTCACCGCTCTATTCTACTGCATACGGCTATACTTACACAGATTTATTGTTGACATAATCTCATTTGTTTCTAAAAATTGGAATATTTTTTGCCTGCAGCTTTTTGGGAATAAAGTCTTTTTGATACAAAAGTTTCATTACTACGGTAAGAGAGAAAGGGAAATTTTGTCCTGAACAACTCGAGTAGGAGCGACACGTAAGCACCCCTATTCTAGAAGAAGTTTCACCCTGCAACAACAATAACAGCAACAGATGCGACTGTGATCACGACCGCGTTGACCGCAGTTAACGTCAATCTGTCGATTGTTCTTCGGTTTATCGAATGCCTCCTACCCCCTGCAGTGAGATGGCGGCCATTTGCCCCTAGGACGGTTGGATATATTTTTGCATCGGTTGTTACCCTACTTTGTCAATCCGTCTTGCCATGTCTATTTTCCTAATGCGGCGGCACATCCCCGTTCTTTCTTCAGCACAATCTGAGCCCCTCACTGACTTGCTGGTCTTTCTCATGACGCCACACCCATGACCAAAGGCCATGTACAAACTAGTTGAGCGTTCGGACGTAAAGTCGAAAATACCAGTTGCATAGAACGTCCGAGATACGCAGACGACCGATAGTGGCTGCCGGACTAGCGCGAGCTGCTCAACGTCTACATCACCGGAGCGAAATTTGGGATCATCAATGGATAAAACTGAAGCCTTTTTCGCTAAAAACTCTTTCCCTATTTATATGGCTTCGTTGTTGATACGTCGGCAAGCGGCAACAGTATCAGCAACACAGCTCCGTCATGCACACACGCATATATATATATATATATATATAAAATTATATATATATATTATAATATATATATATAATTGTAACAATAGGTTTCTAAAAAAGGAAGAATAAAATCGTCATAGTAACGGTTCCAAAAATCCTTATCGTATAAAAATTAACGTATTATCGTATATAAAATTGAACGTCAACGGGTCGAGTCGTAAACTCGGCTAGTTGGCTGGAAATTTATTCAACTAAGTTCTTTTTTTAGTCTATACTTATTTTATACTTATTTACTTACATTATTATATATATTCCTTATACTTATTTTTCTGTTCAGCAACATTTGTGAACAATTACAAGCAGTAATCATGAACTGTATATACATAGCGATAATAAAACAAAAACAATTTATTTCATTATTCTGTTCCTTTCAAAGGCAAAAAAAGCTACCAATAGGTGCCATCTTGTCAAGCACAACTTACAGTGTATATGCAGTATTCATTAGAGACCCGATACCCCCGGAGAGATTTCTTCTAATTAACTGCCCGCTTTTTCTAAGGTATATCAAACTTGAAGGATCCTCGTGTGTCCTATATCGTTCAGAAAAATTATTTACTAATATTTGCCCGACTATCCCGCACACGAATCCAACACGTTATTCAAAGGGTTTTGTTTGTCAACTAGAAGCAATTCAAGGACGTATTTATCTAGAGAAAAAGAAGAAAAGCAGGACAAACTAAAGACGATAACGATAAAACTCCATAGTACAGGAATGGCAGTATCTAAGCTACCCGGATGATAGGTGTACACCATATACATGCTTGCTCACTGTCCGGTTTTTTATATAGGACAAAAACATATTGCTAAACAAATTGAAAGTGATCAGTGTGCATATGATAAGATACTTAAGCGTTGAAGTTTACAACCATTCTGTGTATTATTATGAAGACTTAGTAATACGAAGGAGTGATACGTTTTCTTCAAGTACAATTTTCTACGGGTAAAATTAGAACTACGTTGCTGTTGCGGTTGGATCGAGTTCATATAACGCAACGCTTTTAGCTTCTCCAACACTTATTTGTATTTTTTTCCCTGACACTGTTAGCAGTTATGGAATAACCTGCATAAAAATTTCATTTTCCTAGACGGATTTTCGTCCTATATGATGTTCATTATATAGTCAGCAGATCAAAGGTACTCATTGGCCGTGGAAATCTATGGACCAACGAAAATTTTGCTACGTCATGATCTCCCCAATTATCCTGAAAAGCCACCGAAGCTGTTTTTGCGAAATATCTGATGAGACTCCATGACTCACTTAGTTTTTTAAATAGTTAGCTCTTTTTATTTAAGAGATATCAGATCACAGATTTCATGTTATGTCGTTATTTTTTTTATTGCTAAACAATAATCAACATTTAGTTGGAAAGCATTAGCGTCGGTCCGCTTGTGTTCTCTATCGCCATATTCAAGAAGATCAGTAAGAATGATGTAACTGTTCTAATACCTCAACTGTTACTTGAGTTGGTATTTGTAATTGCTATGAAGACTCTTTCTATGTCTATGCTACGAAGAAGCTTAATCTAAATTCATATAAGCTAGCAATATATATGATTGCTATGATCTAACTATGCAATATATGATCTAAATGTTCCCCCACCAATTCTGGTTTCAAGCAAGAAGTTGCACAAACCTTAATAAAACTGACCTACGTCTAGGCTCGTCTGCGTCAAGTAATGTCGGTATTTGATAGTATCGATGGCACAGCTGCAGCACCCTGTAAATCCTTAAATATCTTCACTACATAACTGTATCAAGTGTGCGTTTCGTGTATAAGAGCGCTTTTGGGCCTCCAAACGATAGGCCTTCTCCAGATCGTATCGTAAACAGTAGCCGGCTATCTAGAAATACCCAGTTGCTTAACAATTCAATGCAATTCATTTAATTTTCCCTCGTGTTCCATTACGCAGACCATGTACCACCGGAAGCCACTTAGGCTATAAACAACTCAACTTTGAGTAAAAGCTGCTTTGCCGGCGAACAAATTACTTGCCCCTCTGTCACCGATTTCGCAAGTAAACCCCGAGAGCGAAGCGAACGGGCAAGCAAACGAGACGACGACGTCGCCGCCAGTGATTCAACAGACGTTCGCAAAGGAAATGTTTGCATTTACAGAAGCGAAGTCAGTCTGTCTACAATACGACAAAAAAGTAAAGTTGTTTGTCAGGTAGTCAATAGAGAATAGCTTGTTTTAAAGGTGTTCTCTATTCTGCCATTGCGATTGCTAGTGCTGCTGCTGCCGCCGCTTTCATTTCCATTCCACGGCGACGGTAACACAGTAGTGAGCGCGATATATTTTTTCTCTCACAGCGGCTACTATTCTCAGTATTAAGAGAACCGTTTGTTATTTGGTTTTCCAATCCTTGACTCAATGTACCGAGGCTCACTTTTTACTTTTGTGTCATCTTCAATTTTGGTTCCTTTTTCCTGTGTTCGCGTATCTCTCGTGAGATCCCTTCCATCAGGAGGCAGTCAGCCAGCTGCCAGCCGTCCGCCGACCCACGATCTCCAACCCGTTCAACTTCCGCTTAGTAGCCCAGCCACTAGGGTCATAAAATTTTCTGTGCACTTTTGCACCCATTTGCTTTTGAACCATATTCCGACCCTCTATCCCCATCGTTTTCGCAGCGTTCTGGTCCTCAGCCTGTCACCTTTTTTGGCCTCTAATTTCGCCGTTATGGACAACAGTTGTAATCGCAGTCGTCGTGGTAGCTGGTGCTGGAAACGTTGTGCCTGTTTTGACTTAAATTCCATCTTTGATTCACGACCCTAACCCTACAGCAGTACGATATATATACATATATATATGAGCTACTGCTACTAGCTAACTGCTATATTTGTTAGATGCACGATACACATACTAAGTAGCTAGATATTCTAAAGTGCCTGCAGATATTGCGAACATGTGCTTACATAGCAACGACCACTGAACTTCTATGTAACAAACAAAGTTAGAGTCCAGAAAACGATCCGCCAATGCAGGAAGTGCAAAATGCGTTTATTATAGAAGACTTTAACAAGTTCCAATTTGAGACCCAGTGTGCAACTTATTGCCTTTGTTCTAATGTCTTCATTAACATCGACAACAAAAAATACAGCTGAACTCTATAACGTAACAATTCTAAGAAAAAGCCCTTTTCGTACCAAATTTCACCGCATTTTAGAGGCTCATTCCGTAAATCTTTGTTCTAGGCATTTTATTGTAGATCAACAACTGACTGTGATCAACAACAGCCACAACTGAAATAACAACTTACCTTCGTGGACGTAATGTTTTCAGCAGAACACCACTTTCACCACCACTGCAAACGGCTGCAGGACTACAACAAAATCAACAACACTGACTTCTATCACGACACGTGCGTCCTGCCAAAGCAAAGTTTTCCGAGAAGAGTTAATCAATCGTATCTAGTTTAATCCACATAGGACAGAAGTGCACAGCAGATCCTCGACTCAATGTCGTCACGGGGGTTAGGGACCGTATCCCTCAATCGAGCTGCTTCAACCGTTGTCAACACGTTCTCCGTATGCGGTAACTTCAATTGTCTTTCTACGCACGTTGCCAGGGCGCTAGACTGATAATTTTACGAGAGACATCTTCTCGCTAGGACGTCTGGATACCGACTGAGAAGCGAAGCTCTTTGTGCTCTGGTGGCGTTCGGCGATCCGTAGCCGCCGCCGCGGCGCCAGCCACTAGACACAATACCCCCAAGAAGGAGTGTCCCTTTCCCCCAGATACACACATCGCCTTGCCTTTCTCTCATTTCGGTCAGCTTCATTTACCCCCCTCGTGCTCCCTTATACCGGTTTGGTTGCCGGTCCCTTCCGCTGTCGACGGACAACGCCCGCTGGCACGACCCTGTTTAGGATCCCAGTTTCTCCCGGACTCGGGCAAGAACTTTCCACTTCTCCGCGCCGCACGCTGATTCCATGGGGCTCCACCGAGGGCGCGGTGATCGGAACAAAAAAGGCGCAAAATTATAACAACCGAAGAAGAACAGGCTGGCCGGAAACGGGCTGATTGGGCGGCCGGATGAGAGTCAGCTATGCCGATGGGGCCGCTCGCTGCTTAACACGGGTTGCCTTGCGTGCTCAAAAGAGAGCTACCAGAGAAAAGGAAGAAAGATATAAAGGGTGTGCGTATGATGGGCAAAAGTGTGAAGAGGAGGTTCATAGAATTTCGCGAGGTTTTCAGGTGGATGGAGCGACGCTCGCCACAATGAGCCCCCCTCATCTCCAGCCGCTTAGACTCTAGCTCCTTACGGAGTATGCCGCCTTACAGCCTCCGCCATCCCTAACACTTCGTCGAAATTCTTCTCGTTGCAAAGAAAGGCGATTCTTTTCCCGTCTAGTAGCCTGCTTTCCTACCACCTTGGCACATCGTTGAACACTGCCATAGCTGCTGATGTCGTCGTGGTTTCGACACCGTTGCCGTCACAGCCATCGCTAAGCACCCTCACCCCCCCCCCCCCCCCAGGCTGCATTAGTGCTGCTGCTGCGCGGAACCACAAGCAGGTTGCCCGTCGGTCGAAGGCGGAAGCAAGCAGCCGACAACTTTGCCAGTGGAATTCCGGCTGAGGCTGGTCATACGAGAAAGCGCAACCACTCCAGCTTTAAGGCGGGTCGTTCTTTTTGTTTTGGTTGCCACCGCTACCGATGCTGACATCACTTCTGCCCCACTCCACCTGACATGCAGCTAACTACGCTGCGAAACTCACTAGTCACGTCAATCTGACGGTTTGGCGATCTATTGGCATCGCTAGTCGCAACGGACAGCACTTTATTTCTTCAAGAGCGTGTGAGCCTACGACGCTGTAGTGCAGAAGCGTCTGCTTGTTCACACAAACTCTCCCAGCGACCCACAACATTCGCGAATTTGTGATGGTAATGGCGGTGCTCCCGCTGCCGTCGCCGTTATGTTACAAAATGATGACGCGCGTTCGTAGCCCTTTACTTCGAATGTTTCGCACTAATGTAACCCAAGAGACTAAGTGACGAACGAAATTGGACCGGGTGCGGGAGGGCTAGAACCGTAAATAAAGCGTGACTGAGTTACGGCAAAGATGAAAAGGCAGAACGTTTTAAATTTCTTTGTAAGTGCGAGAAAAGATGTAGAGACTTACGAGAATTCGTTGATGTAAAATTTTATGTTTTAATCGAAGAGGGTCAGAAACCATAAGTAAATTATTTTGACAGGGATAAACATTGTGTGACGCAGAGGGCTTGTTACTTTTATTTACTGTGTGAAATAACCACAAAGTCTACTTGCCAGCGTTTTTTTTCCAAATGCGTAAGGAAAATATGCCGAAAATAATAGCAGTCGTAATTCTAGCAAAGTTAATCCCCATTCAACGATTCGAGTAAGGAAGATCACAGGGCGAAGCAGCCAATGAAGAGCTTTACATTTTAAGTGTTTTATTAGGCCTCGAGAGATTTAGATTATGTCAAATCTCTAGTATTTTCGTATAGGCCTTTTTTGCATTTCATTCAACTTATAAAACTTCTGATCTATATCTACTTTAACAAAGCCGTCAGGTGACCTACATCGGAAATGTTTTCAACATTCATAATAAAGAGATCCGCCTCAATTCAAGAACTTCTGTGTAACTTAAGAATTTGAACTTTCGCGCGGCACAAGAGTATTGATAATTAATACTGGCCGATTTGTTTCATCATCTATAACAGGATTATCGTTAGCCTCCCGAATTTGAATGATTGTGCGCAAGGTTCAGTGGTAGCAAAGTATGTACTTTTAAAAAAACATTAACAAAATTATTTTTTTTTTTTTTCGAAAAACGGAGTAGAACGGCTAGGATATCCTAAGTGAGTTTTTCGAAGCGGACATATCTGATGTAAGGTTAGCTATATCGCATGAGCTATGTGAATATGATTATAATTATTTTTATTATAATGGATTCGTCCTCTGTACGACAGATACCAAGCCGCTTCAGTTATCAAGCAGGCACTATAGCTGGATATAATCTTGTAACCAGTAGTATGAGTAACACATATATATATATATATATATATATAGCTCAAGGGAAGCAGCGTGTAGCGACAGGTGTAGCGTCTACTATAAAGCAAATTGCATTCAGCCCGCTATCGTATTCGGCGACTGGCAATGGTCTCTAGGCAAGCTCACCAAAGAAAAATATACGGTCACCACTCAAGAAAAGCGATTTTTATTTAGCTACACGTTGGGCGGAAGCATCGGTATGACCTTAGGGAGTTCATCGGTCTAGGCAGAGCCTAAATGTGGCGGCGGGGACGCCGGCCGCGGCACTGACTACTCTAACTGCCTCATAAATAACGGACAACTGGAATTGTGAAAGGGCACCCAATCGGATCTCTCGTCTTATTCCCCAAGTTACGTCGAGCAATGCAAAGCAGATACGGTTAGCAGATGGCCCTAAGGGAACTCAGCCGGGAAAGCCAAGCAAGGAGGGTAATAGTCGACACCAAGGCGATGGACAGACGACCCTCTGGCCAGGCGAAAAAATGGGGGTGGCAAGAAGAAGGGATGGAGAGATAACGCCGTAGAATATATCACACCTCGTATACGAAGGGAATGGTCTGGCAGGAATGCAGGAACGACGTGACGCTGTTCTAACGATAAATATTGGGTCGGTTGGGTTACATACGTGTGCACATGATTACATGTAGTGAAAATATTTCTTACATACAGAAAGAACATTGACAAAATATATTGGTACAATAAATAGTAATGGTTGGGACTCTGGCGTTTTAGATCTGAAACACATCGAGAGGGTTGGGGTAGATCCGTGTGCTTCTGCGAAGCTCCAAGGGATGTTGGTTTCGGCAGCTGCGATTTATAACAGATACTCCTCGGTTTAGGTAACTGGACATGCGCGTTCATAACCGATCAGTATACTGGCCAAGCCAGCAGATAAGGCATTGTCGTGGCTCTTAAATTGCATCGATGTCAGTATGTGATGCATGTACATAAATACCACGGGTTTCTACCACGGGTAACACGAACTCTTCGTATTTTATAGCTTTCATTCGAAAAATGACGAAAATTTCAAAAAAAGTTTACAACAGAATTAGTATATGAAAGGCTTGAGCCTTTTTACCGATCATCTGCTGCAGGTGCCGTGTAAATGACCACAGAAAAACGAGCAAAAAAAGTGCGATAAAAAAGATCCAGGAAGAAATTCACTTAGCCCATTTTTCAAAAAGGACGTTACATGAAATAATACGCACGCCTAACTCGATAGAACTCATTGTCCCTGAATCTTGAGCATTCTATTTAATTGAGGATTTCAGTCCGGAATATATTCCGAAGAAGAAACCCTTCGACTTCGTAAAAGCAGAACGGCTGAATTAAACTTCGGGCGGAACGGGATTTTCATAATAATTATGATATGGATTTGAATAGTTAAACCGGGAAGTTCTAAGAAAACGTCGTTGGTAAAAATACGTTAACTTCTACGCTAAGCTTTTCGAGTTTCTTTATGCTGTTTAAAATAAACCAACGTAGTCAGTGAGTACCTGACGGTTCACAAATGTTGTACTAATATATTATAATACAAATAATGATGACGATTTGCGCTTCCGTTATTTTTATAGAAGATCATTCATGCGTTAGATACATAACGTCTGTGGAAAATCGTCTGCCGGTGAGATTTAATAAGAGGCAACCGATTTATTATGCTTATGATATATTTGTTTTTAGGGCACTGAGTGTATGCTTTGAGCTAATCTGGCAAGCTAATTTTTATTATTTATTTACCTGACTATCGGGCAACTCATCAAAGAAGTTCACTTTCTTTAGCATCACCTGCTTTCAATCTTGGTCTACCAAATGTGGTCGAGATCTAATTATTGCTGAGGGTAGTAATTTACAGCCAAGCAGTGAGGTGCTACTGTAGAAGGTCTCATAAGTAAATGCATGTCCAAGTATTGCTTCCTAATACTACCTAAAATTATTGAAAAAAAGCAAAAACGTTATTTCAACGAGGATTGAACGTCAATTATTAACAAGGAAACATGTCATAGATGAAGACTTATTGAGTTGTGTGGTTTGACCCTCGACAAGTTCTGTACGGGTCAAAGGCGAGGATATTAACTCTCACTGCAAATTCGGCAAAAGGCCTCTGAGCTACAGGACACGTTGCAAAATTGAACGCTCGATCAATCTTGACAGCTGGTCTATGAACTCTACAGTCAAGTGAATTCAATCTGAAGTCGATCACTGAACCCAACAGAGCATCGTGTTCAGAAGCCGCGTTTACACTATCTCGACAGCAAAGACCGCCTGCTAGTTGATCTAATAAATCCAATACGGGTTTGTCTTTAAATAATGATAACCTGTCGGCGTTTCGTCAGCTATTTTCAGACGTCTTCATGTCCCGTGTGGATTTTTTAACATTCGCCTTATATTGCATTATCTTATGCTTCCGATATATAGACATGGAGACGCTTTATTGTTGAGAAATTTGAACATATTTCTATGGTACATTCTTACTACATCGTACGACAAACATGCGTGGTCGTTTCCCAGTCGCCGACCGTAGGCCTCGGTCCTATTGGTTGCTCCCGTCGAAATCGAACTTTGAAGTCGTCGGCTACCGACTGTCAATTTTGTTTGGGGGCGAAAGCAAGACGAAGCAGCTAGGGCACTTGCTTCAGTTTGCCTTTGAGCTGCGGCAATGATGGTTGCAGTCACCTTTCGTTTCCAGCCGCTTTCGCTGCCAGTCGATAACTCTGTGGGTTCACAGAACGCGAGATGAAGCCGAAACTACGGCTCGACGAATTCCCAATTGCAGGGCGAAATAAGAAGAAAACGACGACGAGGTACGTGCGACGACATGTGACACCGGCAAAGCGCTCTCACGAGAAAAGTCGTAAGTATGACACGAGGAGGAGTGCAGCGTGAAAGTAGCAGCCGCCGCCACCTAGATTGGACCAGTAGGGGGACAGGCCATAACGGATGCAGAAAAAACGGGGGGCTCTGAGGACGACAGAATACTGAGTACTCCTACCAGTGATGACGAACGAGCCAAATCACGCGTAGCGGTTCGCCGGTTTATCGCTGTTGGGTTCGTTTTGCTAGCATATGGCTTTGCTAGGAAGATCTGCGAAACTTCCTTCGGCAAACCCAGGCAACCAATCGGGGAACAGAAGCGACGCAGATGAAGATAGAGTTTGCAAGCAGCAGGACCTCCATTAAGAGCGTCGAACGCTTATTCTGTTCGCTTGCTGCTCTGTCAGCTGACGCTCAGTTAAAGAAAAAGGTAAAAAGTCTTCGGAGGAATCAAGCTGTGCGATGTTGTTAGACACGAAGTTCTCCAGGGGTCCGATCCTCCGTCACATTAAAAAAAAAGCAGCAGAAGTTCGATCCGCGAGTCAAATTTAAGGCCACGTATCGACGTTGTCTATGAGGGTAAGGCGACACACGTTCGCATTAAGCACAGCCATATAGACACAGACGAACAGGCAGTAGCCAGCTAAGGCAGCCAGTCTATTCTGCAAGGGGGCCGATCGATTGCATGGCCATCGGGGATATCGCGGAGAACGGCGACGCAGCTTCTTCCGTCGAGTGTGAGAGAGGACTAACAAACCCGGTCACCTTCAGCCGACCGCCGAACCGACTTAAGAATTTTATCTGGTACCGTGCTTTAAAAGGGAACCGAACCAGCAAGGAGTCCCATAAGCACGAGCAAAATTCAGCGCCGTCAGAGCTTGTATGACCTTCCTTTTGACCGCCTACTATGAAGCACGCTTTGCCTCTTTTTTGCCACGGTAAGGCGGCCGCACTTATGAAAGTTTGCGTAGGGGCCGACCCAGTCAAAACTTTGCGGGACGGAGTTAGGGGCTGGGCGTTCGCTGACCAAACCGCACAGCTGGTCGGAGGGCTAGCCGGTAGCTGTAGCTTGCTAGCTAGGCTCAAGCAGTGCTTGGGGGTTGCTTTAACATTCCTCATGGGACACGCCGAGAGCTGATACGCTCGAGCTGTTGGATTGAGCTCGATGGGGATATGGACGAGTTGAGGACTACCACGCAAGCTAGTCGCCAGTGACCGACTGCCCGAAAAAACGCACTTCCATTTGTGCAAATCCCGAAGCGGTCGCTCTGCATTGGCCGCATTTGTGCTGGTTGTACCGTTTCAAGTTGAGATTGCTGCCGTCGCCTGCTTCCCTTAAAATCGTCATCGTCGTCGTTGTCCCTGAGATAAAAGGAGCCGTTTCCATGCGGGACACGAACTTGCACACTCGAACCAGGCGACCCGAACTCAAAGACTTGACACAAACCATCTCGTTGGTCGTGGCAAGCTTTCCCTATATCCCTTTACCGTCGTTGAGCAACGTTCTTTAGCAAGCCACGGACCAACGAAATTCTTGGAGGAACGAGCATCTGGTCAACTGGACGTTGTATTTAGATTTATACCAGAGAAAGCGAGTCCAAACTCAAACATTAGAGTATCTGTAGCTATTTGTGAAACTGTAAAATTACACAATTAATAGATAAGATCAACTTACAAACATACGGAAACAGTATGATGATAGCAAAAATTCCAAGCAAATAATTCGCAGCTCATTTACAGAGGGTGTAAAAATAAGAAATTTGGCCAGTCAACTTTTCGAAGTGTGATACGTCGTACATGTTCACTAGAAAGAAAGACTGTACTAAAAGCAATACATTGACACCGCTATTTCTGCTGTATATATAATTTCTTTGCATATATATACAAATAGAGAAACTTCGATGAAATTCAACTTCTTTCAACACTGAAACATCAGTGGCACGTGAACTTCAGATACAATTGATACTGCACGTCCTATTATTGATATAAGCCATAGAATGTACTTAATCGTTTTGCTTAATCGACGCATTTATTCGATGCGATAACTTTGAACTTGTAGTTCCTTTCTAATATAATAAATTTAGTCTTGCTAACATTTAAGTAAGGGTATTTCCACGTCTAGTGTCATCCAGATCCCGCCTTCGTGCTTTATATGCATTACAACACAGATTTACAACTACGGCGTTAAAACTGAATAAAGCAGATGTGTGAATTGGTTAAAAGATGCTATTTCTTGAATACGTATCTACGAAAACGGAAATACAATATCACGATAGCTAAAAAAAAAAACTCATACACAAATGTCCGACGTCAATCCTATAACTTGATTATGATTAGTACTATTCCTCCAAAAGTTTCCTCCAAAAGTTGGTCCTGCCTAAACAGAAACCTCCGATGCATCCGTCCAGTCTTGGGAACACGTCAGAGTATTTCAGGCGGCCACTTCAAACACACAAACTTGCGCTACTTCGAATACATCACCAGCGATTTCCGAGTGTTTACATTACACCCAGCGGTAATTTAGCATCGGTTGTGCATTGTTGCTTGCCTCCGCTATAGCTTTTGCTGTTGAAATTTCATATTCTTGGACAGGAGCTACTCGCTGAATCGGTTTTCTGTTCCGCGTTGTTGTTGCAGCTATACATCGAGTATTTCGACAAAGTGACCTTGGTAACTGATTGACAGTGGCTGGTGAGGGGGGTAGGGTAAGCTTTCCGCTTTGTATGTCGCATGCGCTTTTCAGTAAGTCGACCTCAGCGCCAGATGGTGCCGTGAGCTCAGTGCTGATCCGATTCATATCGCATTTTTATGATGCAGTTTTCCTCAAGCGATATCAGATGTGGTCATACCCACATGGAAAGACGCCGGCAGTTGCAACCCCCAGTTGGCGTTACAGCTGCAGCCTAAGAACTCTTGAGGGTGGCATATCCGTAGCCGCCGCAACGATGTCAGGCTACCCCACAACAGGCCCAGTCTGTTTATTCGTGACCCGAAGAAACCGCAGGCTACACTGTGCTCTGCCTAGTACGTCCAAAGGCCAATCTATGTGACGCACAGATATAGGGAGTAGTTGCTGAGAAAGCTAGCAGGTTGTCAATGCCGGGCGAATAACCGCGCCAACGAAATAAACTTCAGCTACAATCAGTGTGTATTTAAGCAGCGGGTAGCGTAACTTGTAGCAAATGTCGGGTACATGTTGTTCCGTAAAAGCCTCTTAATTTCAGTGTACGACAAATACCTTGCCATTTCTATTTAATGATTACACAGAATTTATAAGCACGTACATAATATTGATCAACATTTATACTTGAAGGGTTTGTATGGCCAGCGCTTCCTGCGACAAAACATATCTTAAAATAAATACAGGCGAAGTGCTAGAGCAATAAATTTGGAATTAACGTCAAATCCATGACTTATTTCATTGAAAAATAAAACATTAACATTATAATGACAGTAATAATACAAAGTGCAAACGTTTTCTTCGCGTAGTCGCACGTAATTCAAACGCCTCTCAACGTCCCACAGACTCGGTGATCCATGCCCCCCTCAACGCCATTGAGCAATCAAACTAACTTATATCCCAGTAGGCAAGTTGTGCTGCATACTGTGTATATACATATATATCTATACAGAAGATGGTAACGAAGCAACCTGGCGTTAATGTCGTCACAGCACATTGCCTTAGAGAAACACAAATATTGCAATTCGTCATTCAAAGACAATGCTGAAGGAGCCGGCCTACCGCGCTGAGCTTTCATATATATATGAGTTTGCATTCTATCCACTTAACAGCTTCCTCTTCTTTGCAGGCATGTTCAATTCTTCGGGTTGCGTTGTCTTTCACCAAAGACGGAGTCCTAGCGTCAAAGACTGTAGCGTTGTTATCGTTCCTTCAGTCAGTATTTTCCAGTGTATAACGCTCAGTAGTCCCCTCTCGTCGTTCAATCATTCATGCTGAGCCGTGGTGGGGCTGGGAAGCTTTGTCAAAGTAGATAGACGAATGTATATTTATACAACGATTATTGATGGAGGTTTTCTACTTGCCTCAATGTGCTGCCCAGTATTTCTACTACCACTGCTGACCGCAGTAAATTGCAACGACCTAGCCTATATTTCGTCCCACGTCCTTTTCTGTCTTTCTCGTCCAAAGCATATTCATATTCTTGTATTCGCCGCTTACTCCAAGCAAGCACGAGGTAAAGCAATAATCTTTAGCATGGGTTTTCCATTGCTAAATGGAAAACCCGCGAAGATAGGGCCGCGTTACCGCACAAACGAGCTTTTACGATATTAAGGTTAAGGTTGTCTAAGAAGCGTTGTTCCTTCTATCAGCCGGACCGTCGCGGCCGCAACAGTAAGCCAGGCAGGGATTTTCAGTTTTACTTCAAAGACATGTCGCCGTAAGCAGCCGTTGTCTCCATCGGATTGAACGAGGTGGAAGTGCGCCTACTTCTGTTGTTTCCGCTAGGACCGTCGTACGATGGGTGGTCAACTGAGCCTACCAATGGACTACCGACGAACCAATGGACATGAAAAAAAAGTAAGAAAATGAAGACAAGAAAGAAAGGAAGGAAGGAAGGAAGGGAAGCAAACAAGGAACGAGTACCACTGCAGTTTGCAAGTTTAAGTAGGACCAATGGCAGTGCTCATGGCAGCTGCTGAACAGCGTGGGCCAACCTGAGTGACTGCCGCCTTTGCTGGAGGTGGTGAAGGTTAGACGAGGGCAGGCAGCCAGCGCACCAGTGTTGAACCTGGGCACTGACCAGGAACGAACTACTAAGGTTGGGATGACAGCCTAAAAGCGACGCAGAAGAAGTGCATACAAAAAAAAAGTGACATTTATGCTGCTGCGATTGTCCTGGTACCCTAAAGGAGCAGCCTGAAACAGGGCCGATTCATACTTGGCCCCACAGCCACTATGCCAGCACTGTTATCCTCGCGGGCCGGTTGACGATAACTTGCGCATCGGACTGACTTGCTCTTTCTCTGGATTCTCCGTGGCTCGTTTGGCGTGTCTGTCTTCTATTTCGTCCATCTGTTTTCAACGTACTCCATCCATTCGCCCGTTCGGCTCCGTCCCTGTTCCTGCCTCTCAATCCTATGTCATGAGTCACGAGGGAGGCGCGTTGTCTATCTTCTCATTATTCGAACAGAGCGGCCAGCGCCTGTTCCGCTACCACGCAACAACCGCCGCTCAGGAACGAACCACTGTCTGCTGAGGACCTCACTGTCCCAACTCATGTTACTATTGGCCTGCCGGCAAAACTGCCTGCCGCTTTCATAAGACGTTTTTTTTAGTATGGTCTCTTTTTTCCCAGTATGACCTTTTTTCTCTCTAGCTAGCTTTTACCCTGCCAGACTACTACTCAATCTCTGCTCAAGTTTTCATCTGGCTTTAGCCTATTTCACTCGTTGTTCCCCTAAGCAGCAGCTCTGCGAAGTCTGCTCATTTTTTCTTTACCGCCCATACTCTTTCTTTCTATATATCCGGCATACCATTGGCTACAAGGTTACAGTGGCTCTGGAAAAGATTGGTTCTAGCTTGGCATTGATGCCTGCAGATACAAGCACATATTGGTTCGTCGTTTGGATAATAGAGCGATACTCCTAAATTATTGCAAAACAGAGTGCAGAGGAGCTACGCGTTACATGCGAGTTGCGAATAAGCACGTGCCTTTGGCGCTCAAATAGGTATCTACTCTTAGGGTTGGCTTTTCCTACCGATTAGAAGGACAAAGCGTACCAGCTCCACGACATGTTAGTCAATATACCGCCTTTTGAGTTGTCGTACCTATCATCTGTATATACTACTCATAGGAAATAACCAAAGAAAACAGGAGGGTATATCGTACACTAATGCGATTACCAGCAACATCTGCTGTAAGTAAAAACAATGGATGTTTTAGGTTACAACCTATAAAACGTCTAACAAAGAGCAAGGCACCGTACCGAATTTCCATTTTAAAAGGAAGGCTCTGTCTCACGTATCAGACGGGCCCGACTCTGTCACGGAAATTCAGCAGCTAATGGCTTTTCAAACGCCCAAGAAGCGCGGCCGCTGGTGTCTCCGAAATTCCCAGAGATCTGCCGAGGGACAAAGCCAGGGATAACCCCTACCCTTATTCCCCAAGCAGCCCTGGTCGTTTTGCTTCTCCCTTTAAAACTCGCTGCCAGAGTGCTACTGCTGTGGCGGCAAGGACCTTGACGGCTCTCCTGCCTCCTTTTCCGGTCAGCTCAACAAACGGCCGAGGCGGTTGGTCGTGCCGCCGGCTCCTTTCAACAAAGGCAGCACAGGCACATCGCAGGACCATAGCTACCACCGAGGCATGCCGACGAGCAGGCACTGACAAAGAGAAAGCAGCGATGGTGGACAATCGACAACGACCACACAGGCCACGCATGGCAGATCCGGTACGCCTCCAAAAAGACACGATGGGGTACAGCATTTTCGAGCGCATCCTCTTGCATACTTAGCCTCGAAACGTGCAGGCATCCAATACACAAACAAGACAATTCCACCTCGATAATTCAGAATACTGGAGCTAGAAACAAAGATACGAGTTGCTTGATATCCGAGATATTTCAGGCAGACGACGACGGCGGGGTAGGGACGGCTATAGCGTGGAAGAGTCGGGGGGTTCGAATCGTGATCGACAATGACAGTGGTAGAGACGCGAGGCGATTTCAAAATGAGCAAAATCCCTTCACGCAGTCGGCTACGCATGTCTACGGGAACGTTATGCTCGATAAGAAAAAGTCTCGATCCTTATAGCAGACCTGATCTGTTTACGCTGCCGTGCAGATTTTCAGCGAAACATTTTTTAAAACCTTGCTGTTTCGTATCGCTGTCTGTTGCTTAGTCATTGCGCGCAAAGTAATTACGTCGCTTAGTCGAAAATATACGAGGCATGGAGCGGAAGCGGATCGGATGAAAACCCTTGGCAATGTTTTTCCCTATACAAATATATATATTAAAAATTCATAGGGACAACTAGTAATTCACTGTTAATGAGAATATGTCTACGGCTTTACTGATTAGGCCACACTTATTATCTTAATTCTAATGAACTATAGACCCACAGCACAGAAGTACATAAATTATAATACGAAGTATTTCATTAACTTTATTGAAACTCAGCTTTGCTCTTTTTTTGAGATATGGCCAGTAGGTGCTACCTGATACATCAACCTAATTGGCTTGCTCCCATGGCGGCTCAGCGAAAAACCTGCTCTCGAAACAGCTGTTGTTTACTACGACAGTTTCTTCCTCGATCGGCCTTTTTATTCCATGAGCTCACTGGAGAATTATAGCAGGTTGCTCATTATTTTGAGACGGATTTGCGCTCAGACCGAACGGGCGGACACCCGCGCTAATCGCTGCCTGTATCTTAAGCGGTAACGCGCAACGCGACCGATTAGAGCACAAGGGAAGTGCAATTGCCCAAACTAACTTTTAAGGAAAAATGAATGTTTAATGGCTGACACAATCGATGCTATTTGTCAGACTGGTGCGGACAAGGACTATACGAGAACTTGGAATAGTCCGGCGTTTCTTTCTGCCAATATTTGCAGATGTTCAGACAATCGTATTGCTACAGGTATAAAAAAAGCTCTCATAATCAGACGGACAGAGGTGGAACTAGAGAGAGAACAAAGCTAACGACTCCCTCCAAATCATAGAACGGTGGATGGAAGAACATTATCTAAGGCTAGCAGCAGGGAAGACAGAAGTATTATACCTAACTGGAAAAAAGACCACAAATATAGAAATATATCTGGGTAATACTCAAGTTAGCATTCAAAAAAGGGCGAAACACCTTGGAGTAATAATTGACACTGCAATGACTGGAATCACAAGCATACCCTTCCTCTATATAGATTGTACATCCCGCGTGGGGCGAAGAACCAAGACGCAACAATCATATCATTACCCCGTACATATCTGGGTATGGGTCACAGTAAATGAACTGCGTTATCGCATTGTGCTAAATACTATTGGGATTCTACATTTTTTCGGTGGAAAGCAAGCGATGAAACGAATTCTATTGATATTTGTGTAATGCTTAATTATTTGAAAAATAGAAAATATAATTTTTCTACTAATTAATTGTCTCGAAAATTCTCATTCAGACGGATGGAATTGTCAAACAATTTTTGCAGCCATTGTACGCTATAGTAAGTTCATTCATAACCAGCTGAACTTAACTTACATAACGCCTACTTGTACCGTTTCGTATTCACAGAATGTCGACAAGTTTCACTTTATGGACGCTGAAGTGTCCACCATTAGTGGAGCTTTTATCTGTGTCTACCAACTAAAATAGTTAGATTTTTGTCTAGAAACTTAGCTACTTGAATTTGAACCTTACAGTAAAAGAAGTTAACTTGATTTCGAACCATTCAAAAGAATAACGTTATTATGGTTTTCGGCAACTTTTCTTTTGCTCTACAGCCTTCACTTAAATCGCAGCTTAGAACTAACCTACAGATCATTTGTTCTTGTTATCTAGAACCTGTTTCGTGGTTTTGGCTGATCCTCTGCGGTAAAAGTCAAGCTACGGGCCTTGGCCAAGCGGGGGCCTGATATGTCTGCTTTCGTTTACCTGTATCAGAAGCAGAACGACAACTGGAACTTTGACCGAGTCACCGCCACGTAAATGGGTCTGCCCAGCCAATAATGTCGTATCTATGCTATCTATACGTAGCAATACAAACATAGATTACATTGTAAGCCCAAAAAACTGTGCCATCTTAAACTTGAGTGAATTTTAATTTTAACTTTAAAGCAAGCCAGAGGTTTTAGGGCAGCAGTGTTACCTAAATACGTAAAGTAGCGATAAATAGCGCGACATATTTAAGTAAACTGAATTATTGTTATAGACTTGCGCAATAATAAATAACATAATTCGCTCTAGTTTTTTTTTTTTTTTTTTCGATTTTAGTTTAAATTCCAATCAAGAAGTCTATTTGCGCTAATGTAAAGTAGCGATTGCATGGAGAAAGTTAAAAGTAAAGATCCTGCTTTGGAATCTGAACGTTTCGCAACCCAAAGGCAGAGTGTATAGAGAACACTTCTGATGCATCGAGTATAGGTCCTCGATTCTGTCTTGCTTCGATATCCCTTGTAGATGGAGCCCTGTCAGTAAAAAGGGTGATAAAGCGCAAGTCCTGACTGGCTTGTAAGGCTTGTAGGCTTCGTAAGATTAAAAGGTGAACCTTTTCCAAGCAGAGCTCGTAACGTGCCGAGTTCTACGGAGTCTAAAAGCAACCTCCAAGCGAACAGCCATTTGTGGGCACAGTGCCCACATTTACCTTCGCAATTTCTGATGACATTTGTTATTTATATTTAACTGTATGTTAAATGTCCTTTGACGGGTTCACTTGAGTACGTCACTTAATCTTATGGCACTTTTATGACACAAACCAGACAGGTTACTAAAAATATGTCGGCAATTCAAATAATTACTTAGTATACCTTTCCTTTAGCAAGTAGGTATCAACTACGCCCACTATAAGGTCAGCAAGTATAACGGCCTAATATTTTCAGTTTATATCTGAGCATGCGCTGGTCTTATATTTACGTATATAGTATGCTATTCTCAGCTATAAACAGATATTTTTATTGCCAATCCTATTAGCCAGCGTATTGAAGGATGGAAAGTGCCTCTTTTTTTACCAATTGATCATAATAACGCCTTTGCTTAAAGCATTCGTTTAGGCGCTCCTATTCTATTTACTTTCAGATAAAACTATGCTAGCTTCCAGAACCTTTTTTGCCGCTTGACGTTGTGTCTGACCTAGTGAGCTATTTGAAACGATCGCAAGCGATCCGCTAGCTAATACATAGAACGCTGACGGTCTACGAATTGTTTTTATCAGGTAACGACCCCCCGATGGGCATCTGTTCGACGTTGACTGATGCGACCGTGATTGTACGGAATACTAAAGTATGGGGAATGCTTGAGGCAGTAACAAACATCAGCCATTGTTGCTTAGCGCCTTGAG
The DNA here is from genome assembly GCF_002532875.2 of Varroa jacobsoni. Lineage (NCBI taxonomy): Eukaryota > Metazoa > Arthropoda > Arachnida > Mesostigmata > Varroidae > Varroa > Varroa jacobsoni. The sequence goes on from NW_019213607.1 coordinate 197,531, forward strand.
GATGCCTCAATACATTGAAAATTCTTGAGATCCTAAAGCCATCGTGGCCAACCGTGCTACTTACTATAGGCGCAAGATTCAGGGCACCCAACGTCAACGAAATTCGGTTGTAAAAACAGCCACCCTCAGAGCAAGACTTCATTGCGCGCACAGATTTTTGTAGCCAAGCAGAGACGTATAGAAAAGAGGGCTTATTATTTACTGCCTAGAAAATTTGCCTACACGGCAATGTGCTTACGTAAATGAGATTTAATCATCTTTTATGCAGATCACGTTGGTGTCATATTATTATGTAACTGTACCGCAATGTCATTTGATAAACTGACAATCTACAGTTACAGGTATACCCGAGTATACCTGCATTCGCCTTAAATACTTCGCAGGGATCGATGCCGCACGTTTTCATATACGTACGTGGCTTGATACGAGCGCCCAGATCCCGTCATAGTGATCACAAAACGAGTGCGAGCGAACGATAGAGACAGTAAAAATTACCTCGTTAGGTCCGCCATCAATGAGCATTCGAGCGACTGTCTATTAGAGAGTAGTAACGGTTGATTATGGAAGCCCGCAAAAGTAGATATGGAACTAATAAATCGTGTTTGTTCGCGTATTAGTGCGTCGCTATTAGAGTTTGTCGTAGCGAGGGGAGCGAATTCCGTTGAAGCCAAGTTTCCGATAGACTAGTCGGTACATGAACGACGTGGTAGACTAAACTACGAGATTAAGATCAATGAGAAACGTTTGAATGTCGAGGCAATTGCCATTGAAACCTTCGATTCGACGGTTATAGAAAAGCTCGAGGTGCGTACGCGCATAAGCTCGCAGGACTTCGTTGGACAACTTTCAGTCGAGATTTGTCATATGCCCGCTCAAAAATTGGCACTGATCTAGAAGGCGAACGACTTCAGGCCGTCTGTGAGTGCAGCTAGCACGACCGAGTCCGCTATAGCGCGTACGAGTGTTTGCCTTGCTATATAGGTATGAAATATTTCTCAGAGATTTTGGATTTGTGCTGGTATTGCTGCGTCGTTACTATATAGAAGGCATATGGCGCCCAGCACATACACTTTTTGTCGCGCTCACGTCCAAAATGAAAAGATAGGTTATCATAGGGTTATAAGATTAGCGTCGTTGTGAGGCAGTGTTATACGCTTGTGTATCATCATCACCTGCTTCCCCTCTCTTTTGCCGCGCGCGTATCAATGTCCGCTATATCCTATAAAACGAACGGCCTTGCCGGAAAGATCTAATCCGAATGCTTTTCGCTTATAAATTTTATACCGTGTATGTATGTATGTGCGTGCTTTTCCAACGCTACGGGGTTTCTTCACAAGAAAATCGACGGAGCAAAAAAGGTTGAGCTTTCTAATTTCGAAAATTTGATTCGTCTTGCTACGTTGCTACTGCGCCTGGACACGATGCTGTTTGTCTTCTTCTAGAAATCTCATAAAGTAACAATTTCGAAATACGAAAACTATTGTATACGGTTACTACATTTTTGACCGGCAAACTCGAAAACGTTCAGCGTTCTTTGAAAGCAGGTGCAAACGGGCACAGAAACGTATTTTGAAAATTGTCACATTTAACAGTACTACGCTGTAATCAAGTTCTGTACTGCACCGCAAGTTGAAACTAGCTCACTTAAATATGTTTATATAATTGATTCAATAAGCTCGTTTCCAGAGTGGTCCAATGATATGCATTCCGACTCGGTGATTTCCCGACGGACCGAAACACACGCTGGGCATTTTTTTTTGCTCGGATGGCATTGCTGTTTAGGTTTCGAATTTTCAGCAAAAGCTTTATAGAATACGACGGTAGTCGAATTGTTTACAGTATAGACGCCTTGGGTAGTCGCGCTAATCTAGCCCACCTGACGGCCATGACATGCAAATGGTATCTGGGCACCGTTCGCTCTTGCAAGTGACAAGTACTGAAAATACAAAATAGAAAGGATTTTCTAATCTAATAGACATGCTTTTCAACATCGCAATACCTCTTTTGAATAAATCTAGTGTTGTTTTCATCAAATGCGTTTCTGTAAAATCAAACTATGTTGTCTTTATGTTTCATTGAAATCTGACAATGGAATAGGCACCCTGAGCCCGGACTAAATGTTTCCATTTTTGCTGAAAAAAAAAAAGCTGTCTGATACAATCGTCTTTTTTTAATTACACACTTTACGTAGAGAGCAACGTATTTCACGAAACGTAAAACCAACTTACTAACCGTTATAGCACTCTTTTCGTTTTGGTGAGGTATGAAAATTCTCACAAAAGGGCAAACGTGTTTTCTAACCCCTTTAAGACGTATCAAACGTATCTTTAGGCAAACCTGTACAGCCTTAGGAGTCCTGCCCTTAAAAGACATCGTCATTTGGTATTCACAGCGATTCTAGGACAGGGCCTTGGCATTTGTCTCGACAAAGGACAAAGCATGAGAACATATGTCAACAATTTAAACATTCCGAGTATATTACCTCACGAAGCTATAAAATGAGTTCATTGATCCGATTGTGCCCTAGTAGCTGACGAGTGATTCTCAGTCGCGCAGTGTTTAAAAGTGTAACTTTCATCTAGTTCATGGCGCCCGTGTAGTTCGCAAATTAGATGTTGACACTGCTGGATTTCACGCCAGTGACACCATACTTATTTGACCTGTTTCCAGGTCCTGTGAATCATGGCGGGCGTTTTGAGGAACACCTCCTGGTTCCCGCTGAACGCGCGACAGGTGTTTGTACATAGAGTCAGTCTACACTAATTTGTCGTCAGATTCAAGCGCGTGACCAGAATGGCGAACGTCATTTAATCAAATAGGTAGCAAATATAGGCCGTGCCCGCAGGACGCTCACACAAATAACGTTCCCACTGCACGGGGTTGTAGCCACTGTCGATGAAAATGTTATACTGACATTAAATTAATACGGTAAAAATGGTATATTTACAAGATACTCGTCTATCCCGTCCAAGTTATCCCTTAGGTTCATATTCAATGATGGCAATCCAGGCTCATAATTACAATTCCATTTATAAATGTACAGCACACGCAATATACATTTGAGTATAGTTACGCATTTATATGTAGTATTTCCTATTGTGCTTGAATGAATATACGTGTATACGCGGTGATACAAAGTCAGTGAGTAGTTGCTAGTGTTCCTCTTAACGCAAATTTTCCTACATGTTATCTTCTGTCTACTACTGAGAGATCTATTGTGGAAATGGGAAAGGCTGATACGGGTCAGCTATTTACTGGTTCGGCATTTGTCATATTTTAACGTCCTTTTTCCACCGTCCTTTGCTTCTCGCCTAATATGATTGTACACAATGACGATTGTACATGTTTAGCCATTTTGTCCGTCGCGACCATTGTAAGGGTCGACACCTGTCTCCTCTCCAACTATTCGACTTGATGGCCATAGGGATAGGTTGGTCATAACACCGAATTTTCATAGGACAGTTTTGTACTTGACAATGGAGAAATCCTTGCTTATAGATGGCCTGCTTAGACAACTGCCAGTAAATTTTAATGGCCGCTTTCTGCGTGTTAATAGCAACACTTGTCATGTTTCTAGGAAAAGGCCGCCTCTGTACGTGCTTGAACATTTTACGTCGCGACTTGCTCCTTGTGTATCGGATTCTGCTAATTAAAAAGTTGCATTCGTAATGATACAACTACGGCCTAGATGTTTCGGGCAACGGTGGCGTCTCATCCGAACAAAACTCTGTTTATTACCCCGAGTCGTCGGTGGACATAACTTGAAGCGGAAGAGTACAGTAATCATGTAGCGAACCATTTCGTTGCCCTCGGTTCCTGTAGGGGCGATACCATCACGCCGGTTACGGGGAACCGACCCGGGTACGTCTGATGAAAGATGATCTGAGATATGTATACTTCAAACATTCCAGTTCCGATACATTCCCATGGAAAGGCGAAAGCTAGTTCAAAGTCGAGATCGAGGATATTTTGAGCTTAGTGATTAAAGACTTTTCTAGCGGAGGTAGAGTTTATGGCGCCGAAATAGCTGGCGCTGGGGTCGAGCTGGAATGGCAACCATTATTTATGCTCGCAGCAGTCTCAACTTCACTAACCTGGCCGACAAACCCAGCCGTCCTATTGTACGCTGTTCCATTGTTGTGTTTCGCGAGCTGCTTGACAAGGCGGTGCCGTAGACACGTTTAAGATGACCAAGATTAACTTCTGCGAAATTCGATTTGATCTTAGCAAATGTCATCCTAACCCGGTGTACTTCTTCGATCCGTTCGACAAACCCTCGTATTATGTGCCCCCCAATCAGACTACTCTTCATAGGATTAATATTGGCTAATTACGCCTCTAGGCAACCCACTGAAGATGTACAAAAATCTCTACAGCGATACAAATATGCAACCCCAATACATATTTCAATTAGGATACTGTTACCTCGGAAGTACAATCAGTGTAAGACAAAACAACTTCAAAAAATGCCGCGTACATCAAGAGAGCTACAAGTGTAGTCAGGTTCGCATATATACACGTAACACTATTTCTTATTTATTTTAATTATACTTTGCTACTAAATATAATTTTTGCATGCCATTCAAGATACATTTTCTCTGGACAATATTTTTAGCACGTTTATTAATGCTTCCTCAAAACAACGGAACTTATGGATCACAGAACGACTTTTTCGATGGCAAGTACGGCTCGGAAGACACTGCTGCATGATGCTGGTGCATTTGACTATAACTTTATTTAATCACACAACGATACTGTGTAACACAGGCATATACGGGGACCGTGGACCCCGAGCTGAGCACTACTGGCTCATTTCAGTCGCAAAGCAATCTTATGCAGCAAAACGTATTTGTCAGTATCTCGGACAATTGGGGAAACACGAATGTAGAATGAGTGGCGTACCTTACAACGGCCAGGGTATTTCGAAATTATTATACGAACCTGCCAATACACATCTCAGAAGTAATAATTTCCGTGCTTCGATCTACACAATGTTAATAATTGGTTGGTTTCTATCTGAGGACGATCGTCGTTAGATACCGCGAGCATCTAACCGAATTTTTCGAAATCCGTTTGGATCAGCAAATTGTTACGTGCTTGCTTTCACACAGTAAGATCGGCGTAGTAATCTCCCTAGAGACCATTGTAAAAATGTTTAATTTGATGCCAACGTCGCATTGCTTACGGGAGCTTTGCTCTTCAACGAAACTGGCAGGGAGTGCTACCACACTGGATTGTTTATTTAGGTGGGATGCCTTTCCCGTGGACATTGCTGCTGAACTTTGAGACCACTTCGCTTGCCTGATGGTACGCGCACCAGAATAAACTTATTCTCTAGTTTAAAATACATTGGTTAAGTTCCGATTCGAATATGTCCCATTGTGTATTATCCAGATGTGCTCCAAATTCCTACACAATGTTAAATGAAATTTAATTGTATTGCTTGTATTGGGATCTAAACATGTAATTGAAAATCAGTCTGCATTATGAGGCGTATCTCTTCATGGTAACGTTGAGGTAGATTCGGAGATGTCGTCATTAGGTTTTGCAAATATAATTACTTGTATTTTGGATAACGTATCTTGCCCCAAAATACGCACCCATAAATAATTACAAAGCAAATAACTCATTTTAAAATAAATACTGAAAGCGAGAGCACCTTTGCCGTCTCGCAGTGCTTGTGATTGTGCTGTTCGGTGTCAAAAAAAATTAATAAGTCAACAAAAGAAAATTATTAACTGGAGTTTCACCCATGTACGAATACCTTTACACTTCAGGTTGTGACTCCTACAAACGTGGGTAGCTATATATAATGGGTAAATACTGCCCAAAGATACCTCCTATTTTCAGTTTCAGTGTCGACAATTGTCTGAGAACATCGTAGCTAACTATAGTGGACACATTCTACCAGATTTATACAATATTGTTTCTATTCGATTGCCGATCAAATAATGATAAGCTTAGCAGTTTCTCGACAAACTAATCCCGGGTCAAAACTAGCCGATCACGCGAATCCCGTCCGCACCTTTGTAATGGGTAGTTTATCTGGTCGATTCCATCTAATATTAACTGAAAAAAACGAGGCCAACATTGATCGATGCTAGGCTAGATTCTGAGTCACTTTCAGGGGGAACAACGTCCACTGAGATGCCGGGAGTTTCTACAAATGCGGTCAATACGGGAGCGACAAAGAGAGACCCGTTTGACATATTCACGTTCGCCTTGTTGGCTGAAATCCGTCGACAGAAAGGCGAGCAATGCTTTTCGTATATCTTTGACCGCTGTCGCAGCACGGGACGTGAAGCGCTGGCACGTTTCGGGGTGCAGCAAGCTCAACAAGGACGACGGTTCAACATGGTTGTGCTGTATGATTGGTGGGACCGTGTTATCGACGTGGTACAAGGGCCGCAATTCCTAGGCTGGTACCTAACCCGTATGGTTGAACTCAGTCATTCGCAACGGCTCAATCGGCTACTCGCTTGGCTGCGAAACTGGAGTATCAATTTGGACACGGTTTTTAATTATGTCTTAATACACAATTTCCTTGTTTCCATTGACGTTGCCTGCATGACTTGGTTGGTATCACCTACGCGTTATATTCCTCAATAAACGCATTGTTTCCTAATAAATAAAGTGATAAAAATTGGCTGTGCGGATCCGGTCTCCTACTGCCAATGAGAGGGGCGGCCTTTTATCGATCAGATTATCTCTTATGGCGAGTGTCGCGAACGGCGGTATGACAAAAAATAGAATTATTAGAAAAAATGTTTTCTTGTAATTTAACCGGTGGTTCACTCTTAGCGTCTGCTACTAATATATTACCCTAAATGATCCCATCTGAACCGCGAGCTATTACCACGTAGGTCCTTAATAGGGGGGACGCATAGCATAATTGGCCCATTTCAATATTCCGTCCAAACTTGCAACAGTGGGATTATGGTGAAGTTACTCCAAGACCATAAATCAACAATATTTGGACGGCGGTAGGGTAGGCACCTCCGCAGCCTATTTTGTTTATTTGATTAAGAGAAGTCGGTAGGACTCGTACCGTAGTTCGGGTAGTAATCTAAGGGAAGCGTAGTTGTATATGTCCGAATTCGGGCATAGACGTGTCATTCCGTACTGGGAGTTAGCCATCTGATCGAATGCTTGACAGCGGTGCCTGACGTAAAACTCGAAATACATGGGTTAGGCGTTAAAGCACGACTTCTCTATCTGCTATAGAAGTTCATGATGAGGTTCTTTAACGTCTGCCACAAATACCAATTAAATCCCTCAAATAGCCGTTGTGCTATTATAAACATTTTCAAAAGCAATATGGCCTCTTGGGATTGATTCAACGTACAGGGCAGTAATAACTACAATTAACCAATAGTAAGTAATTACCTACGAGGCCATTGGTGGAGAGAAGGTTTTCAGCTTGGTAATATTTTAGCCAAGAGAAATACGTTTCCGGTCTATGAAAAGAAGATTGGTTAAGCGTTAGAATATATGCTGAACCAATTTTAAGGCTACTTATTTGCTTGCAAACTCATTTGTAGCCTTAACTTCATATTTCACAATATATCTTACCAGTAACTTCCTTCCCTTTTAACCAAGCGAAGCGTTATACAGTAAGTAATTATATTGATCTTTGATGAGCAAGCATCATCGCATGCCCGCGATAAGTATGAATTAGTAAACTGGTGCTACATACGTAGGAATCAAGAAAGCGATGCCCAGATTTAATTCAGTGTTCTCTATAACAGCAAAAAAAAAACGATTCTACTAGGTAGTAAACATTTCTAAACGAAACAGTAATTGTCGCGATACAGGGGTTCGTGCTTTACGGGATCATATTTATATAATCTATCTAATATATCCGCTTGCCCGACTTGTATACTCTGACATCATACTGGCAGATAGTGCAGAAACAAATAATAAAAGTCGTTGCGTTCGTGTTAATATTCTTGTCTCATCGCACAAAGTTCATTCAAGGATGTACTGGATAACGCGCATCCTACTGAGAAGAAAGAAGTACGACTAATCACCAAATTTGAACACCACTAATAACCGCGTTCCAATTCTCGGCCATTTTCTCTATGGTAGTGCTGTCGGCGGAAAAATTTACGAAGAAAAACAGCAAAAAAATAATTTATAAATCAATGATATCTACGGCCTACACTGAAGGCACACTTCTCAAGCAGATACCTTTGATTGAAAAAAGGCTGTAATGTTTGTAAAATTTTTCGTAATCAATCTCGCAATTTAGAAAAAAATATTGAATTATTTCGTTGTGCCTCGTGAACGACCTACGGTGAAGTAGATTGAAATATTAGTTCTGACGCTCAGTAAGAGCGTGCTAAATCGCAGTTCGAAACCATTTAGTATCCACTGAAACACCGCTCTAACTCTATGTGCGTTGTGTGAGGACTCTATGTGGATAAACATGTGAACGTAGGCGGGTTTAAATTTTTACAGCTTACCAATATATTATATTATTAATGACTCAAATCTGATTATGTAAATATAATGAGAATTACCATAGCTGTATGGACGAACTCAGGAAACGTGCTGTTTATTCTGTCTTTTCCATGCAAATAATCTGAGCATGATATAAAGACGTAGCGAATACCCATTGCGACCTCTGGCCGCCATGTTAGACGTATCCGGTTCGTGCCTCGAAAACGGATCTTATATTTTGAACTTTTGGCCATAATGTTAATGATTGAAGTACTATTTACACTATATTCAAGCACTCTAGCATTTTTTAGCTAGGTCAAACGATTGCAATAACTGTATTTAACACAGCAAGATTTTTAGCATAGATATTCCTTAATAAAGTGCCTTGGGCACACTCGAAGAAGCAAGTAAGAGTTTCTAAGAATCACAGTGGACTGCTTAGACACTTGGAATCATTAGTAGCCTTTCTCCCTTGTAGCACTAAAACATGAATTTTAAACAAAATGTCACTTTAGACATATATTGTGAGAAATATTTCTGTGACTGATTGACCACACCTTAGTCATGAATGAATCCGTCTCAATCATTTCCGACACATATTTTGACATATTCATAAATATTATCAAGGTAAAAGCCGGGAACTGGTGACCATTGCTTAGTTGGAATGTAGTGACTCTCCTAAATGCCTTGGCAAATCCGAGCTGCTAGAAATATCGCTAACTAAAACTGGGGGGAATTGATGTTTGGTTAAAACTCATACCTTGTCAAGCTCATTTATAAATGAAGATGACAACAGTAAACAAGGGTCGAAGAAGTCTGTTTCTCTTTATTGTTACAACCCCTTCTATGAATTATCCCAAGTAAATGGCAGAATAGTTCATGCCGCTTATACAAAAAGTTTCGCCGTGAAAGATTTTCCTATTACACTGAGCTAAAAGTTTTTACTCTCGCTGAAAACTGGGGCCGTAGCAAGGCTGATATCATAAACGTGGCTTTAAAGCCAAGCCCGCCTCAAGGGGCCCGTGGCAGTGCTCAAAAAGCCGAGAGGTATAATGCACTTCTAGTCGAGTGTCAGGCAAAAGAAGGCCTGTAACCTCTAATTGAGCCTCTTCAGCAAGACTTAGCACTGCAGATCAAGATAACTCTACCTTCATTCCTGTCCTTCAAGACCTGTCTACGTTCATTCAGATCGAGCCCAAGAAACTTCATATATATATTAATAATATTACAGTGCTGGGTCTGGAAATGAATATTTATTCTTTTCCGTGTTATTGAACCTGGAACATTCAGCTTTATTCACAATCTTTTTTTTCATTGACAGCAGACTCGACACTCCCCTCTAAACGGCGCCCGGCTGTCTAGATCCCACAGCTCATTTGTGTGTACTAAATATGACGCATATTTTAACACACGGTATGTACACACCATGCCTAAATCATAATCTTAATCCACTCTTTACTTCACACCTTTTGTTTTTATTCGAATTATTACATTTTTGGTTCGTTATGCTTTCATGCTGTCTAAGCTTGCAATCCATATTAATCCCGATCTGCTCCATGGTTCTCCTCCCTCCGACGTCCGATTATTTTTCCGCATTACCGCTATGTTTAATAGCGTTTCGTTCAATAAGTACAGATTTATAGATCGCATTATAACCGATGTGCGCGCCTATTCTGATCCGTGTCCAGAGTGAACCCTTTCGTTAACAATCTATGGGCCCTCGGCGACGAACCCACATGAATATCTTAAGATCCTAGTCAGGCTTTGAAGGCTTTGATTCCGATGTGTTAGATCGGGATTCCTTGCATTGCTTAGGTTGCAGTTTCGTTAACGTGGCTTAGTGATATCAAGCGGTACCACCGTAGTACTTACAACCGCCTGTACTACCATGTGGTTTTTCCGTCCTTATTTCTAGTCGCATATGTTTTAGCGGCTCAGTTAGCTAACGGACGCCATTTAGACGCTAAGTGCTCAAATCCACTTACTCTCATATAGCGTATATATAACGTTTGTGTCAATGAATCAAATTACTATACCACGTGGCCGGCTTTCTGCGGTAACCGCACGTGGCCCTATATAATAAATTCCCGTTTCACTGATATTTTTTCTCTATGAGGTTAAGCTGCTTCGTATGAGTTTCCACGGTAGCTTGTGATTGTTTTTTTATTTATTAGAGGTCTTGCGTTATGTTATCTATTCCTTCGAACGGGTATAGCACTATAGCATTTCCGCTTTCTGTGGCATTCTCAAGCTCGCATATTATTGCTCGTACGCTTGTCGATACTAAAATTACATTTTCTGCATCTAGTGATAGTCGATGATTTCTCTGGAGCGCTATCTTCCATCATAAATCTACTCTTAGCCTGCTCTGATACACGTAACTGTTTTCAGGCTAAGCAGGCGTCTTTCGCCAACCTTGACTATGACTTCCTACATTCAGTGGCCTACGGTACCCTCCGCTTCAATTTCATCTGGCGTGTCCTGCAACGCCAAGTCAGTCCGAGTTCATTCACAATACACACGTACTTGGCTAATCGCTCCGGCCACGCAATCTGGGTGCGCCTCAAGTGTTGACGGGTAAGCGATTCCATTACGCTTGCCGTCGCTGCCTTCAAGAGTAATCGAACAACCTTCAGGTAAGTGCCCCAGCGTCATCTATTTACGTCCTCTATCTATTCGGTCGTTTCTTTATCTATAGGAGAAACACTCAAACAGACTGTTATATACGCGGAGTGAAATATAGACTTTTCCATTGGAAAGAACTTTGTCTTATTACAGAGCATGGATCAGCGGCTTTTGACTTAGCATCCGACTTAAGATGAAATAAGTGATATTAAAATTTTTTCCTTAAATTAACTATTTACGTTCCTAAAATTTAGTACAATCTATTTTGTATAAAAATGGTAATTAAACACGAGCACGGAGTTTAGTTGGCTTTTTATTTCAACTCTAAGAGTGTATATTTTTGACAAAGGCGATAGACCTTTGCCGCTAGAAGGCAACACGATTTTTTTCGACGGTTACCTGACTGAGCAATTCTTACTACCATCGGACCAATTACAAGTCTCCCCATTAAAATGTGCCTAAATAGATCAAAATAATTATGCAAAGAAGCAGGCAAACATGGGTGTAACTAATAGTATCTATTATCAAGACCAAAAAAACAATCGGAAAACGACCCCAAACACTGATCCAACAATATTGTACAAGTCCTATAAAGTTATTTTAAGTAAGCCTACTTTTTAAACCTTATTCAATATAATTAGTAGTTGAAGCGCAACAGCACGACGCGTGCTTTATTAATATGACCTATGCTGAAGGTAATCATTTTTTAAAACTCTAGCCAAAAATCAAGTCACATATTCAATAAACTTGCATAATTTTTGCTAGTTTTTATTTTTTTTTTTAATTAGGATCGTTGATAGACAAGAGATGTATTGAATGATGAACTGTGTAGCTCAATAAAACGGACAGATAATTAATAGGCCCGCAACAGAGTCAAAAACGAAATTTTGTTTCGTTCATATATCGATCATTTTTAATAGTGATGGGTAGCTATGTAGAATAGAAATATGTAGAATACATATTTTACCGCTCAAGGTGAAATTAGAAATATGGCCATAGGTCCCTAGCGGATGTTCATCAAATGTCTACCGTTGCCTTCTCGTTAGTGAAGTTGACATAAGCTTTAAGTAATCATAACCCATTTTGCGACTTTTTCGTTAGTTCATTAATGATTTGTGTATATAGGTGCCATTAACGGTGCTGGACATATTTACGTTCAGGCATAACCACACATGTAGTTTCTCTACGCGGTTTTTCGGAGTGAGATAGATCCCGCAGCTCTACAACATCTCATCGCTCAGATGTTTTATTATAGACCCGTTTAGTCGTATCTCGATCATAATATCTTCCGACAACGCTGACATGTGTGTAGAAATGTGGTTAAATAGAAATTTTACTCTATTAGTAATCTTATATCGATTTTTGTCTCCGTTTCTTTCTTGTTAGCTTCCTTCAGTTAGCTGCAACATGCTAAGGTACCGCATCCGTCGAGATCATCGAGGAAGCGGCTGTTACAGGCGTCTGCAGTAACACGCGAGCCACATTCCCTTCATAGATGCGATAGGCATTTTTTTTGGATGAAAAACCTGCTGCAACAGCTGTACACCACCTTATAATCACGATAAGCTGACAATAGTTAGTACGTTCGAAGTTACTGGTGAGATAGTGCAACTTCATACGCTAGTAACATGGATCATGCGGGAAGGTTTTATTCGGCAGAAACAACAAGGCCTTTGCTGCAACAGAACTTTTGGGTGGACCTATTCACCCGTGTCAGGCGGGCAATACGGACAAAATCGTTCCTCCTATATCAGTAATTATATACTATAATAATAAATGCAACTTCAAACCCATCAACACGACAAGCGTATCATTAACGATTACTTTGCTTATAATGGCCTATTATTGTATATAGTTTTTTTTTTTTCTGTAATTCCATACAACTGCATATAGTAGTTAAGTTTCTTCTTTTGCTAGAGGAAGCACGAAACATCAAAATGTATAGTAGTAACTTCGCAATAAGCAAACGGTCAAAGAAACACATCGTTTTAGACGATGCATTTTTTTTCTAATACCTGCAGATTTCATCAGTTTGCAGTAATGAAGTAAGGGTAGTCAAGCAGTGTTACGATGCTCTCTTCGTCAAAGCTTGTTGAGCAACGTCTTTGGGACAACCGCTAAACTAAAAGAACACGTTGCGTCTGGGTTCGAATCGGAGCGTGGGCACATTTCGTTTCGTGCTGAAATCCAAGCGTCTGATGAAATTCCTAATGGCGGTACCCAGCGGGACATTTCGTAGCAAACTAATTAGATTTATTAGCGTCGTTGGCCTGCACTGCATTTCCCCATAGTATTTAACTATACGTTTTTCGACTCTTCACCTAATTCTGTTGTCATCAAGTAACGTGTGCACATTAATCTATTTTCTACTAGGCGCAGTAACACATAAGTCTTGTTTTAGAATTCCGCTCACAAGAAAATTCCCGATACAACAGCTTTGTACAGGCGTCGGTCGCTTACATCGTTATAACAGTTGAACAGCAGTGATCACGGAACGACTCTGAAATACTGCTTTAAAATTACGATAGTCGATGGCACGTTCGTACGAGAAGATTGAAATGGGTTCCTACGGTACTGTTGCCTATTCAACCAGTGTTTCACGAAGATTTTTGTCACACAATGATCCTATATAGTTATAGTTCCTTTGAAAAATTGGAGGCAAATCGGGTCAGTATAGATCGGTCCGACACATATTGTACAACGACCATCGCACGAACCGCTAGCTTTACCCGCTCTACTTAACGTAGTGCAAACCGCAGAGTCATAAGGTAAGTTAATGTCAACCGGATACTCAGTATGTAAGCATCGAAACAGAGTTATTGTTTAAGCTATATGAACTTCAATTATTATTTTCAACCGCTATAAATTAACCATGGCCATTCCACTCTGCACCGCATATTCACTGGCCACATTCAAAGACACAAACTTAGGTTACGTATACACGAGTATCTTCATACATGAACTAGCAAAGTTTTGTGTACGTTCAGGTAGGCAAAACACTAATTATTTCATTTTGCAGTGGTCGCTTTGTACAGTACGTTTTCTTCTAGTAATAACTTATGTTTATCCTATCGTGTATTCTATTACCTAAGGCAATCTCTTTAACACAATTAGAAACGCGGCTGGTCCTTCTGACAGCGACCCCGAACAGGCGATCCATTTAATGCATGTCCGTTGACCCGACCGTAACAGTGGCCATTAAGAGCAGCTGGATGACTCGAGTTTGGCGAAGCTCGAATTGCTCTCACTGTGGTTCGATGCTGCTTTAAGCCCCGGAGGCCTCCGAAGCAGGCACCGCAGTCGACACATGACGAATCCCCGGACCTCTTGTGCACCAGCAGATGAAAACGACGCTCACGGGGACTCACCGTTGAGTAGTTACAATAGCAACACGTCCACATATCCTGTTCTTTGAGCTTACTTCGATTACGGAGGCTGCTACGTACGGAAGCGGCCGCTGCAGCCGTTAACCTCTCATCGCGGAACCAACGTGAAATACTAGCCGCCAGTCGCTTCTGCAATTGAACATTGAATTGTTCGATGACCTCCACCTCACCATGTAATGGGGTGAGGTGAGGACGACACATTTCGCCTCCGTAAAGACGCGATGACTGAGACTCTTCTGCACTGCACAAGAACGAAATTCGGTTGTTTGTTGGATAGAAGTTTCTCGACTGGTTTTGTTCGTCGCCGGCGTCGAGACCCTTCTCGGGTTTGGCTGCCTGGACGAATGCTGACGTCGAAGCACTGCCCACAGCTGTTAGTACCGGCGGACGATGGCAGGACTCGCGTTCGGTCATGCAATCGCTGACTGCAATAGATTTACGCAGGAAACCAAAATTTAACAGATAGTCCAAGTTGCACAATGAAGATGCTACCCAGCCAATTGAGAAACGAGTGTTTTTTTTAGCGGATTGAGAACTAGCTCTCTCAGGGGCGACGTTCGAAATAATTGGGCAAACAGTCCCTTCCCCACAATTCCCTGGTCCAGCTTCGGAGCGAGAAAGCGGAGAAGATCTGTCAGGATATAAAGGGAGGGCAAACACGGTGAACAAGCTATCAAAAAATATTCGCTGGGACACAGCAAAGTGGGATGCGTCGGGGATTCCCTTAAAAATACGTCTGGTGGCTCACAACATCGTAAGCTTGGCGAAATACATAGAGACAGGACGTGATAAAAAAAGTAACCTAGAAATTAGGTCAACAACTTACGTTAGTTGGCTCGTAAAAAACGGAGCGATATTGAAATCAATGAATTCTTTACTGTTGCCCAAAGGTATATGATTGTACTAAATAATCACATGGACATAACCGCCTGTCTAATGACTGCAAACAAGCTACAGTGCAAGAAGAGCCAAATGAGATGCGACAACATTTGCCTTCAACAAAGGCTTTTTTCCTTTGTACAATATATTTTTTTTATATATTTTTTTTTTTTTAATATGTAATGATATCAATGGGATGCTCGAAAGGCAGGTAATCTTAAAAAAATAAACTTCAGTTTTTTATTTTGTTAAATTTCACGTATTCGAAAACAAGCGTCCGCAGAGTGTGTATTGAGAACAATAATATAGGCTCAAGGGTTCCAAGAAATACTGTTCAAGTACAGTTCACCATAACAAAAGCACGCAAGCTTTTTAGTCGCTTTCATATCAAACCTTATCCAAAGTTGAAGTTTCATAGATTTTTATTATCTTACTATTATGGAATATATATAATATTATTATATATATTCCATATATATAATATTATCAATGCGCATATACTTCTGAAGAAAAGCAATGAGCCAATAGAAAAAAACTTTCCTGAGAAACAGAAGTAGAAGCAATTGATGAAGCAATCAATGACTGACCGCTTACTGCCGCAAATTAGGTATAACAAACATCGCTGAAAATTGACGTGGGAAATGACACGCTCGGTATGTATCAACGTAGTATGGAATACGCATTGAAACAGATTATTTTGATCCCTATTGGACCAATTGTGGAAAGTATGTCGCATAATTTGCATGAAATATTCCTACGTGCCACAGCGACGGGCGTACGAGTCACCGGAATCGCACGGGATCTTCCCAATTGGAAAAGAAGCTTCAAAGCACTGAACAGTATGGCTTACCCTCGAGACCTCGTCTCTAGACTTTCGTCTCTAGAGCTTTTGGGAAGAAGCCACTTCGAAATGGTCTGAACGTTGACCCTGGCCTGTTTTTCTTCATATCTATTCAACGAACGTAAACACTGGTACTTTTGTGTACGATTATATTTTAACTATTTAAAAGGATGAGCAGATTTTATTAACTAAGCATCGTTTTTATTCTGTACATACATAATATTTATTTGTATTGGTGTACTTATGTTTGATGTTGCAGTCGTAGTTGTCTCTGTTGTCTCGCATCGAAAGTAATATAGTTCGCGGTAGTACGTCACAGCAGTCGAGAGCGATTATGACCACAGCAGCCGTCTTCAAATTTGTCCTTCTGAGATTCCCTTGAATGCTCACGATATATCACTATAGAATAAACATTTAGTAACAGTATTACATGCGAACAAAGTATATACTCTTATTTTGGCAATAAGGTACACTTATCTGCTAACTTTCACGTACAACAAACAGAACAATAAACACACCCTATTAGGGCTCAATGAAATAGACGATTTCATTCATGATACCGAAAAGAAACGAATTTTCCCCTTGGTAATACAAATTGTATGACTCGATTGTGGCTTGCAAGCAAAATATCATTTGTCGCTATTACTTGACAGTTATTGATCGGCTTGTTTTTACCACGGCGATATTCATCTGCATAAGTTGACGGTACGCCTTTTGACTAATTCAAAGCTATGTGAGATCTATTTCATATAGAAGTCAGCTCCATTCAGTCAGCCCCAACGAAAACTACCAACTGTAAAACGTACATTTAACGCCCGATAGCGCAATCGTCAAACACACACGCCTTCTATCTTTGGAGCTTCATTTCTCCGCCCCCGATCTTGAGCCCTCGATGCTTCCGCCTCGATCTCCTCTAGGACAGCCACTGTGACAGCTGCTGCGGGTTAGGTAAGCGTTGTCATTTTTTATTGTTTCATTAGCAAAATTCATTAATCTCGAATCTCCTCCAAAGGTCAATCATGGCAACAACTGTTTTCTTCACATACGACGCTTATTGTTTGTGAATGTACGTCTAACCCGTTCCATTCTAATGCTTTCATAGGATTATCACTCCATATGCTTCCTTCCGTACTCTCGTATTCTTCTGCTCCTATGGTATCATAGTATTTTAATTATTATTGTTTCTTACGCGCTCTTTCTTTCGGTTTCGATAGTAGGTTATTAATGTGCCCTGTTCTTGTCATTTACGTCTGACATTCTCCCGCCCCAGATTTGTCTGTTTCTTACACTGCTCTTACACTTAGTGTATCGTTCTCTTTTTAAAAGTGTTATCATCACTATATCATCATTCCTCAGTCGCTTTCGGCCCTACATTCTCCTTCAAGTGATCATCATCGTCAATATTATTTATTGTTATCATACGGGGTGAACCTTCTATGGGCCCTAGCTTAACAACAGATAAGTTGGTAGTCTTATCCTTATATATAGATATATTTTTGTATATATAACATGAAGTAGTAGCTAAGAGGCTCATTCATATATATCATTATTATTACCATTGTTATCCTCGTCATCATCAGCATTATCGTCGTCGTGATGAAAGGCGATTGTGCTGCTCATTATAGCCACTGTTGCATTGCGTTTGGTTATATTATTTTTACTGATTGTTGTAAGTATAGGTAAGAACCCAACTATATATATATTTTGGCTACAGTATAATCACCCACAGTACTGCCGCTGATGAGCGCTGCCCGCTTCCGACAAACCTGGGCATCCTGTTTTCCATCGAGTGGTTATATTTCAAATGTTTGGTGTAAATTTCTTCGTTTCATCGTGTCGTTGTTTACCGTCGCGGGCCGCGGCGCGAAGAGCAGAATTCGTTGTTCTGGCTTAGTTAATAAGATTCCTGCCCGTTTTTTTTTTTTCGTTCTCGGCTCAATTTTCCTTTATAGCCCGTTCATTGCTATTAATTTTTCAGTGTCCGGATCGGCCTGTTGAGTGTTCGTGCGTATGTATGTCTGAGTGGGAGTTTGTCTGACGGATGCGACACATGAAATGTAAGGCGTGATAGTAACGTCGCGCGTCACGAGGTGGAGAACCTTAGCAAAGTAACCAATATAGTGACAGCCTTGCTGAAGCCTACAATTAGGCCGGCCAGCATAACATGCCCAACACAACGGAATATTCATATCGTCTCGACGATGAAGCATATGATCATAGGTCTGTATGAACGTGTGAAAAATTTTGCTGATCATTAGGTCTATGTGCATATCATCATTTTACTGAAACAAATCGGTTGCTCTTGGCTATTGATTCTTGCTGGGGCGGAAAGCCTGTACATCGTTGCAGGCGTTGTCACTTCTCCTCCTTCCTAACTTTCTTCGCTCTCCATTATTAACAGCCGAAAGATCAGTTACCTTCTTTTCGCTTTGTCCTAACAATCACTGCTACCCTCATTGTACTGCCAACATACTGATATATAATAATTTCTGTAACTAATAATAATTGTAACTACATATAGACATATAGATATGACATACAGTGGACATGTCACCATGTTCATCGACTCCTCTTAATTTTAAGATTAAGAATAATTAGCATCAAATAACTTATACGACGTAAGTTCGACACGTCTTACCCTATCTCTAACACGCACTCGCCGATGTATTTTCCCTGTTGCTCTTTTCGGCTTTTAAAAGTATTGATTGCAAATTAGATTCATCGTTCACAGCCAATAAGAAGCTCGCCAACTCAAACACTGGTACTTGTTATTCGTGCTATTATGGGGTCACCTACAGAAAAATAGAGAGAAGTGTCATCGTTACCAAAAACTTCAGTCTCCTGTCTTCTACTTTATTCATCTTGAAGTTTTCGTTATGTGCCGTTGCCTCGCGATTTCGGCACACCGATGTCGTGAACGATTAACATATTTCCAAAAATCTTCTTTTAAAAAATTTCTTACATCAACAGTTTCCTTCCACCTGTTCAACACATACACACACTTTTTCCGATTCTTTTTTTGTATTTCATTTCGTGCTCTTCGCCTTCCCTAATCCTGATCCTTTGTTCGGTCTTGTCCGCAGCACATCGCATGGTTGTGTGTGTATATATTATATATATATATATATATATATATATATAGTGTGTGTGTTGATACCACTTATCAAGTTCCTAATATATATCATGTGTTTTTCTGCTATGTGCACGGCTAAGCTATGCAGGTCATCTGTATGCAGGTGTATCCCAATGAAAGAAAACGTTTTTATGCCCAACATATTTAAACAAGTTCTGGTTTCTCGGTTTATCTCAGCTCAAGCAAGCTCATCATCGTACTCATGAGCGTTCATCTATGTGAGTCCGCTAGTAGGCGCGTGTTCAGCCGAAAATTCGCAAAAACCGATGCAACAACAGGCACACGCACTCATTCACACGGCGGTCGCCGCGCTAATCTCAAGCAGCTGCACACGAACCGCAACGAAACAATTCAAAGAACTCCAGCCTCGCTCCAGAAGCGCGCTGGCGCTCCGCTGTCGTCGACAGTAGGATGTTGTCCTCCCGATAAAATGCCACGGTCCATTTCCATTGCCGCTTCGGTTCACGAGGGGTAGAAAAAATCCGTCTGCAATTGGCGGCCACAGATTTCTCTTTTCATTTAAATGCCCCTGGTTTACCGACCAGAAACGTCAGTGATACGCGCGCGATAAAGTCACCGCTGACTATACGTCAATAATCAAATGCCTCAGCAAGCTGACAAGATCTTTTCAATTAGTTCACCCAGACATGAACAGCTCCCTTAAATTTCCCCCTTTATCAACACATCAGGCACGCGCCTAAGCACTGATGTTTAATTAAACCGTCATCCGCCATTGTGTGAGCGGGACAAGATAAGTTCACCCGACAATGTGTGTACTATATGTATATATACATGGTCTTCACGACAGCTCCATGACTATCTGTAAGCTCTACCAAGCCAAGTGTTGAAAATAATAAATATCGCCATAAACATCCCATGTACAAGCCCTTCTATCCTGTTTTAGCAGTAAAACAAGCAACGCTTTTAGACGGAAAAAGCAATGAAAAAAAAAATACCAATAAGAGGCTACTTAGTGAAATAGGTTGAACAAATTTACAATTTTTCTCTTTTATTTTTCTCAAGTTGTAGTAGGCACAAAGGCACCATTAGGTCCTAGATTATATAGCCTTTTCGTGCAAGTTTAGCAGCAGACACAACGAAAATGGTAATGCCGAACTGTCAACAAAAGCAAGCAAATCCAGTTTTTTGTACCTGTATTAGCCACCTCACTATTACTACAAAAAATGCGACGCGATTCAATACATCGGTCAATTGTGTCAATGTTATTAATCTCGACTAAATAACAGATTTTCGAGCAACATTCTTGTTTCTATCGGAAATGCTCAGGTTTTAACAACGAATCCGCTTTCCTCAGAGCTCTTTCTAAGCTCATTAATCCGATAGTGTATGTCTGATCAGCTATTAAAACCAACGACGAGTTTACACCTATAGTGACCGCCAGTCCCGCGGGAGACATGATCTCAGGTGGTTGTGCTTAGCTATAATAAGCCACAGAATTGTCATGGGCTGTCAGTATCTTTTCAGCTTTCTAAGCTATCCTGGCGGATCAATGATCATCATACATCGATGTTACTCAAAACTGTCCAATCGAGACGCATCAGCCGAGATCAACCCTCCGCATTGGAACGCCAACTCGCCAGACGGCGAAGAGCTAGAACTATTTCTATCGTGCAAGAATATCCGTCACGCCGCTTAATTTTACTGCTTTACTTTTGTCTCTTCTTGTGCCTGTGCAGCTCTTCGTCCAAAAAAGGAAACATTACCGCTTCATCAAACGTTCCTGGTAGCGCCAGCCGGGTACGTTCTGGGTAATCCGTTCGCTTTCTTTCCCAGTCGATTTTATGTTCGTTTTTGTTTTTCCTTGCTTATTGATTTACACAGATCAATCAGTCCGTCATATAATGACGTCAAACCTCTACACAATATTTTCCCCACCTTTCTGGTGGTAGTAACATGACGATAGAATTCGTCCTGGTTCCCCTGCTTTTAATCCACCGTAAAACCCCACTTCCAGTTAGCCTTTAACCATCTCAAATGAAGCTAAAACGTTGTCCCGCTTTCTTCCACGGTATTTTCTCTCCTTGCGCATCAATTAACATCAACACATCAATTAACCACCAAAATCAATCAAGCAGTCAATCAGTCAACCATCAACGAGGATGGGTCCGTCAAATTCGCAGTCTGCAACAATTATTTGTGTTTTCTCTCATCGCCACCCTCGTTATCGTTTTTGAGCCTCGTCACCTGGTAGAGCCGTAATAGCACAGACACGTCATCATCAATCAATCATCGCCTCGTTCGTTTGTTGATCAATCATCAATCACGTCCGTCCGTTCATTCATTCATTCATCATCTCCCATCTGTCCTTCCGTACATCAATCATCCACATATTTATATATATAATATCCACTTTAGCAGCAGGCTAACAGATGCGCCCAGCGTACACTGTGTAAATATTGATTTTTCATATTATCGTCTTAATAATGATATTAATAGCAGTCATTAAGTCAGCAGTCATCGTGACGGTGTCATCGCGAATCTTTAACTATTAGCTCACCGTTGTCTTCACGTTTTTTCCGTGTGAATCGCCTCATTGCCTTATGATAATCAATATGGACTGCATATCGTTATTTAATGCGAGTGGCGATAATGATAATGGTAATAACTACCCTTATAGTTGTCCACCATCATCACCGTCATAGTAATCATTTAGGGTGTTTTTGGCCAAATTTGATTTTTGTTTTTTAAAATGTATGCATATGTGTGTTTGTATTTACGTTCGTATGTACCGCCGCCATACTGACTTGTTCTGATGATGTTGACGGTAACAATAATTCATAGTAATCATATAGTAATAATAATATTAGTAATAATAGCCGTTCTTGCTGTTGTTGGTGATGATATCAATGGTCATGACACAGTATCAATAATCATCGCTACGTATCCATTCAGCGGTCCATTACTATCAGCATCTTCATGATGTGGAGGTGCTCCCTTTGAGCTAGTGGTAAATCTATACAAATGTTGTCGCTGCATTCATCGTTGCAATATTGTGAAGTTAACATCGTCGTTCTTAGCTGGCGGCGGGCAAGTGAACAAAAATGCTCGCGTCTCATCACCGACAACACGCTGCAAACGATAGCAGACGACAGTTTATAGTATAAATAAAAAGTGCACGT
Source organism: Varroa jacobsoni (assembly GCF_002532875.2). Lineage (NCBI taxonomy): Eukaryota > Metazoa > Arthropoda > Arachnida > Mesostigmata > Varroidae > Varroa > Varroa jacobsoni. The sequence goes on from NW_019213607.1 coordinate 219,977, forward strand.
ATACAACAGAAAGAAAAAGAAACACGCAAGATTGGATTGCGTTAGCAGGTAGAATAGAACATTTGGCTTCGTAAGGTATGCTTCCTGGAATGATGATGTCCTTGTACGCATCTACTCAACTAGAAACAGCTGATCCGTAGTTGATAACTATACTGTGTGGTCTAGGATCCCGTGGGAACAAATATTGCCTGTTTAACAATAACTCACTTAGAGTTCCATATCCTTTGTTATTTGATCGGACGATGATGCGTCGGTGTCTTCGTCTGAGAATTCGCTCATCGATGATTCCGAATCGGAGTCGTTGCCGCCATCCCCATCGAGCTCATCCGAGGCGAACGGGCTTCTTTGGGAGTCTTCACTAGCATACTTCTTGACGTACTCGAGCACCTATTGGATTGAATATCAACATCAAATTGCATTATGGTTGCGTTTCATTCACATGTGTGTACATGTGTACAATGCTATTGAATTTATGTGACGGCACATCAGTACTCTACATGGGACATGTGCACGCTATCTATATACCTGTTACCACACGTCGCGTTGCTCTTCCGCTTCATTTTCGTCACTCAATATCCATTCAGAACAATTAGATTATCAGGGTCAGCTTTGCTACACTAAAGGTTCAAGCTGGGTTTAACACTTCACGTAATGATATACATAATATATAGAACATTATAGAAATACGCAATTGAATGAGATGAACGACCACCATTGACTCTCTCTGTCTTCCATTTTAAACACGATGGAACAACGAGACAATCTACCGGTCGTAGTGAAGCAATGTGCCGTTCCCTACTCACTCTTCCCGTCTTCCCGGCTGGATGTTAATGATTGTTCTTTCTCGCCGCGACCACGCCAGCCTCTGTATAAACACGGTCTGACTGTCTGCTATTGTATTGCGTAGTTGAGCCAACTGCGAAAACCTTTCGGCTGTTCAGTTTGCCAGTGATCATAACCCAATGGCCGTCGGCTGCGTAGCTGTCCGGCTCTATGCCGTTCCGGCGGTCGGCTGGCTGACTGGGTTCGAGTCAGCCACTGCTCCACTCCGCCACCTTCGCCTGCTGGCATCAATGTGGCCAAAACAACCGAACAACGCTCTATAGGCGAACAAACATAGCGAAAAAAACTGGCGCAGCATGGCGACGGTGTATAACAATATCGCATATAGACACAGACACACACACACATCGTGAGCACGAATTGGCTGGTGCGGTTGGCGTCAATCCATCTCGGCGTTACTCCTGTGTATAATGGCTGTGATGGTATTGGCGAAACGACGTCGTCGCGACGATGGCGATGACGCTGCTGGATGCTATAGTGCATCGGTGTTTCTCGCGGTTTACGTTATTACAAAGGCCAGTAAAGGGCTGCTAGCAAACATGGGGACATTTCTCTAGTTCACTCTGACTAGACGGGTCGATAAATCGTTTTTCTTCACCTGTCAAGACCTTTTCTGAGCCTACCTCGCCGGTGACGATGGCGTTGTTACCTAAACTTGTTTCCGGAGGTTCTTTTGGTAAGGCTATTACTACTATTACTACTACTACTGCTGCTGCTGCTGCTGCCGCCGGTTCCTGTGCGTTGTTTTCGCCGGAGAGCGTGTGGTGGTTAGTGGAAAAGCGGCAGCCATAGGTGTGGGCAGAGTCTATCTCTGTGTAGGTAGAAGGTTGATTAGGTCTGTCTTGCTCGCTTTCGTCCTCCCGTCTTGCCCTTCTGCTTCCACCTTCCGTTTTCTTTCAATAGCACTAGTCTCTGCCTTAAGTTTATCTTCTGCTCGTGGTAGTCTTCATCGTTTCGTCGATCGCCGTCAGCAACAACTAGTACTGCTACTCCTTTAAGAATTGGCCACGCTGGATATATTTGACGCTGACTTCAGAGTCAGGCGTCTCTTAGCTACAGCGTCTTTCCAAGTATTTAACATCGCCACCGGCACCGTTGCTTCATTGACCCTGCTACCAACAAACGGACAGACTAAAATATAGCACCCGCTCGGATGTCTGTCGGTCAGCGGTCGATAATATTGGCAGCGTAAGCGATGATTTCGCGAACTAATAACTCCTGTATGTATATATTCTCGTTAGCTCTCACTCGCTGGCTAAATATCAGGTGGATCTTCCGTCGCAAAGCAACAATCGTAACTCCCGCAATGAAGATCATACAACACAAGCGCCACATATGAAAAGATAAATGAAAATCACAGCGTCCGGCCAAAAAAAAGCCAGAGGAAAAGACACAAGACCAACGGGACCGTGTTAACAGCGTCAAACCAGAGATTTTACCATATGTTCGAATGCGCGCCCAAATAATTGTAAGTGCAGCCTTAGAGGCACTAACAGCAAGTACACTACGCTTCATTTAAAAACAAAGGGCGTAAATTTTTCTACAGAAAATATAGGTAGCAACTAGTAAGATATTCTTCTATATGATCGTTGCGCGCTCCGCGTAGGCGCCTATATTTCCTTACATTTTTGTCGCATTGACGCGCCATAATGTATCGTCATCGTATTAGTAGACCATTCATTGATTGGAGAAAAAAGTTGCCAATTAAAACGCATTTTTCGCCAATACGGGTAACTGTCTGGATACAATCGATAGTTATAGCAGTTACTGGAAGCTGACTGTACAATATCTGGCTACCTTTATACTGAAGGCGTTTGCCGTTTCTGTCCGTCTATTTTCAATATCTGTCCGTGGACGAGAATCTATTTGCTGCTCAGGTAATCTGCTGATCAACAAAACTAACCCTTTCGGCTGTTGCTATGTCCTTTAGAAAACTAGAAAATGTAGCCAACAAGCTCTTTATAGCAACAACAACACTAAATGGCACGTTCGCGTACGCTCTAATGAAAACTGACGACGCTTAATTTGATACAACCTAACCTAGGTATAAACCTTATGAACTACTGCATGGCGCAATGTTTCACCATTTGATCACAACGAAAATATGTGTCATAGTATTACTAATGGCTGATACATAACGGCTCAACTAGCAGGCGTAGTACGTGAAACGTATTCAGTTACGGCTGACTGTAGATTGATTTGATTATTGTACACAGTATTTGGTAATTGGGTAAATATAGTCATACGGTCTTTCCGATGGATTGCGTAGCGTATAGTTACTGTGAATACTAATAAGAGTAGTAATAGATAATACTTGACTAGGCCCAAGCCTATTATCTGTGTACGCAAGAGGTTTGACAAAGTGTGTCTGAGATCCCGTTGTACATTATCAATTGTGGTTGTTTTTCTTGAGTTATGTTGATCACCAACCTTTTTCTTGTACTCCTCGGGTTTATGAAGGTACATTGCTGCCGCGTCCCCATTGAGCGGGTCAATCGGGTTCGGGTATGTCAACAGTTGTGGTAAGAACGTGTCGAAAATATTCGACAGATCGTACAATGCCGTCCATGCCTATAGCAAACATAAAATAGCCCTCAGCAGAATAAGAACCATAAAATTACGTTTGTTAACAACGTGTTCATAATTGAATCTACAGACCAAGACAGAATTATCAAGTACGAGCATGGCAGAGGCACAGCTCTACCTGAAGGCTTCAATTCAATAAAGATCAGCTTTACGAGAGAGTTCCTACAGCTGGATCGTACGGTCATATTTGCACATCGAGATTCAACCACATGGAGTGCGATCACTATGGTCTTCCTGTACGACACGTGTATGTAGTTCAGTTACAGTCAGTCATACATTTTCTTCAAGTTTTCTTCGAATACGAGTGCCCCCCCAATCGAACGGAATCACATGAAATCCCATAAGCCAATGTCTCTGCCTAATAATATGAAAGAGGTAGAATCGTTCGTCCTACGGCAGGATATTATTCGATATAATTTGCAATACAATACGCGGCTAACTCAAAAAAACATACATGTTTCCGTGATTAAACTATGAGATTGGCCTCGGCCGGCCTCGTTTCACTAGCATTACGATCATAGATGGACAACGCCGCTTAGCAGGACGTCGTCTTTTTTACATAGAACTATGCGTTAATCACGAGAACGATTTCCGTTGGCCTTTTTACAGTATGGAAGGCCAAGCGTTCCAGAAGGAAAAATCGATGCAGTTGTTTATAATGTTGTTAAGAAAGAAACATATCACAACAATGTCGCGTTGTCTCGATGGGGGTTGTTTACCTGGTTAATCACATCGAGACAAACGGTTCCAGACACCTCATCGATATTTGGATGGTAGATCTTGTTGGTGAAGCCGATTGAGGGCGATTTGAAGGGATACTTGTCTGGGAGATCGACCCGCACCCTCCAGATGCCGCCTGCAAATACCATAATGGGGATAGAAGACAGTCCTTGTGTAGAAGTACGTAAACTTACGTATAATTTGATCATATGGAGCGAAACGGACCGTTCAATCTGCCGTAAATGAATGGACTACCTGCGTTTTTGCGGTATGTGAATCAAATTGTTGTTGTGAATTTGCAATAATTGCAGGACACAGGTATGGCCGTTATCGATCTTTGAATAGATCACCTAACAACAAACCCTGCGAGTCTTCATTGAATGTGCTGAGTATGGCATTAGTGTCGATGTTTCGAGACTAAATAGATAGAATTGAAATTACTTTTTAACACGACTTTGACCTGTAGCTGTTGAAACAGGAATGGACGTAGTGGATTTGGCTTGGTCCAATCAGCGCTGGCAATTATGACATTCTTGTTTCGTCTTTCCGTACACTTAGAAGCATTATAAAATGCTATTTCTGAACTATAGTACTGCTGTCGCTAAATCGCGTTAGCATTTAGTTGTCCACAATTAAAAAGCAAGTGATAATTACCTTCGTAAGGGGTGCCTTTTGGTCCATAGAATTTAACCGAGAACTCATTTAGTCCACCTAGGATGGTGACTTCGTGTTTGGACTCAATTAGTTTGATCACGTCTGTGTCCATCCGCCGCTTACCAGCTATAGGAGACGACATTGTAAAACTGTATTGGTTGACGTGTGTTACTGTAAGGATTGGTAATAATGGACTTCTTGAAACTCCCTCCTTCCCTCCAAGAGGGAGTCTCGCTTGATTTGCTTGCACTCGGGTCCGGGTCGCAACAGTGCCGCCAACTTAACCAGAAATACAGCGCCTACCGTTTTCCGACCACCTGTCAAATAGCGTAATCAAAGAACCAAAGAACAAATACTGTATTAAGCATCGTTCATATATATATATATACATATGATACAGCTGTCGAGTTCACAAACTTCATGATGAAAATGATGGCCAGGCCGTTTTTAAATCAATCACACATCAAATTATTTCGCAATGTCCTTTCATATATATAATGATGCTTGATAGTGATGGCCAAAGCCAAAACCAACTAGTCAGTATCTACCAGTTACGGGCTTTGCATTGGCTTGAAATACGTAGACCTGCGATTGGGAATAACCCAGCTAGCAGAAGCATTTATGTGTGGGATTCAAGTTGTAACTGAATGTTCCTGAATGTTCCTGCTTAGTTAAATCTTGTTGCCGAACCCCACCCAACTAGAATCACCCCAGAAGCAATCCCTGCTTATACTTAAAATATTCAGAAAAGGCTGGTCTGTAACAGGCCAAACGACTACCACCAATACTAATATCAGCTGAATCACAACAAGCAAAAACATCGGCAGATCTTTTTCTCATATGATACAGTAAACTGTTCTCCCATAGGAACATTTTTAACGAAAATCGTTTTATTTGGAAACAAGACAAGACACGGCACGATCATGATAAGAAAGCTTTGTACATGTTCACTTGAACAGCTTTTCCAATTCGGCCACAATAGCCGCTTGGCTTTAATACGTTGAAATAACGCGTCTAATCGTTTAACATAGGCGTTAGTTTGATCTTTCTTTCTGCAGTGAACCCGAGTAAACAGCAAAATTACCGTGAAAACGCATTAACGTTTCTGGTTAGTTCAATTCGGTACCAAGGGCCTTTCGCGTTCAGTTGGCAGAATCAGGCAACAGTCACCAAAAAACCACACTGTGCCCCCCGTAGCCACCTGTTAGTGGCTGCTACCCGGCATATTTGCCGCTCGAGACGCTGCTAACGGACAACAAAATGAGAGCCAGTGAAGGCTTTAAATTGGGGTAACGGCAATTTCTACTACGGGGGCTAATGGAGCCGCTGCTGCTGCTGCTGCTGCTGTTGCTGTTGCTGTTGATATCGGTATTGCTGTCGCTTTTGCAGTAGCTGCCACCGCATTTGCGGCGGAAGGACAACACGGACTACTGGGTGCGCAAGATGATGCCAGCTGCGCCCATACCGGCTACCACGCAGCCGTTGAGTCAACTGACGGCCGGCAGACGCAGCGTTCAACAATAACGATATGAGAAGCAGCGATGTTGGCCCCCAACAATAACATCGCTATGTTAAAAGGGAGGTAAAATCGCACGCTGCTGCAGGTGACCGCTCCACTGACGGAAGGAAGTTTGTGGCTGTTGCAGTAGGCGCGCGACGGCAGCAGCAGCAGCAGCAGAAGCACGAGCGGCAGCAACTAGAACGCTTTCTCGCGTGTTGACTGTCCGTACGCCGTGAGTATTCACGTAATGTTTGTCTCAGCGGTGTGGAGCTGTAAGCCTCTTGTGCGTTGTACGTGTGTCGCCCGATGCGTTCGCCCGTCAACATCAGCATAACCTTGACACGACGACCTTGCCTTTGTACAATATGGTAGAAGAGAGCTACAGCCACAACCGGGGCACCCGCGGCAGGAAGGGGGGCAGCAACGAACGCTAAAGGTACGCAGACGCTAACCCTGATGCTGTAGCTGCAGTAGCAATAACAGGGTTCAGTTTGCGGGAAAGCTGATCATTGTTTGATCATGGTTTACGAGGCTTATTGAACTAAATAGAAAATAGCATTTTCTTGTCCGTACCGTATGCGTACCCCTCGAGGAGGTACTGAAGCAGAAGTACCAGTCAGTCAGTAGCCGTATTACTGACGGGTTGGTCAAATGGTCCGTCCGTCTCTCCAGTTCGTTTGTCGTTGTCGTCGTCGTCGTCGTCGTCGTCGTAGCTCCACTAGCTATCTCATCCAGAAAGCGGTCGCTGTTACAACGTTCGTGCCTTCTACCGTTGCTGTTCAAAACCGCGCTTCCGACATAAATGATAGATTGATGACATTGAGCTGACCATCATCCATTTCGATGGTGCGAAATCGGTGCGATTGCTCCTGCAATAGCCGGCTGTTTTCAGCAATCATCTAAAGTCGAAGATGATGAGTAAAAACACAAAACGGAATAAAATCAATATGACGCACATAGTTCAGATTTATAGCTTACATCGCACGAATCGATTGTATATGTGTCTGCATTAAGTTGTGGTAATGTAGCTACTGAGTGAGTGAGTGAGTGAGTGAGTGAGTGAATATCTCGGGGACGTCTCTGTCTAGACACGCATGCGTTAAGAACAGGAAAAAAACATCTAGCTTATCACCCTTCATGTCACACCAACCATTTTAAGAATCGATTGCATTTTGCTATCGTAACCTGTGCCGGGTGAAAGCTTGTAGTTATTAGAACTTGTCTAGACAAAGACAAAGTTCGTACATCAAATCCCTATAAAATTCGACTGCGGTCACGTTTCGATGAAACAAAGCCAATGCATATACAACAGCCGCAGCCTTAAAAACATACAGCATAGACCGTAGCGAGCATACACAGGAAAAACACTTCGGCGAATGAAGCATCAGCTGCTGCCGCTGTCGTATTCGTAACATTTTCCAGCGAGAGTTTACAGCATAGTCAAACCAAGGGCTCAGCCATCGAGTACTCATCATATACCAGCCACATGAGGCGGCGTATTCTTGCACGTAGCCACTGGCTCGTGCAGCAGTGATAGAGACTCCATCGAATGTCGATGAAACCAGAAGAATTCTTGTTGAAGCAGAACTGATTATGCGGCTTTGCTGCGAATTGTTCAACGGGAGCAACTCAACCCCATTGGTCTCTCAAAGCCAGAGTCGTCTGTCAATCTACTGACATTTTCTACTGCCTTTTGGCAGACCAAAAAGGACCAATATCAACACTGAAAGTCACACCACAACCGGCTACCAATGTTGAGCACAACATAAGAATGACTATGCGACAAGAGAATTCAACACGGCAGAATCTCATTGCCAGCACCAGTCGGTCTTTTAACGGTAGCTTTAATAAGAGCTGATTTACATTGGGCAACATTATCATGATAGCGTTCTCATCGAGAAAAGTAATAATAACAATTATTATTATCTAATGACTCATCTGTAGCAGCAGCAGCAGCAGCAGCAGCAGAACGTATTCACAGGCAAACCGTACGTAGATTATAGAATAACTAACAAGTCACATAACTTCGCCATATTTCGCTCGCCTTTAACCACTGCGTTGTCGCCCCTTTTTTTCCCAGTCTCAAGTCAGCGGTCTTAAGACACACGATGCTGTGGTAGCAGTGCACCCACCTCTATAATTAATTTCGGGATCTCCATGAAAAGTGAGGAACTCTTTTGTAGAGTTTGCCGAAACACTGAATCTCCTCTTCTTGTTCCTCCAGGTCAGATAAGACCAGTTTCCATCACTTGACAAACTAACTACAGCGTTACCATATAGTGCCGCAATGACATCAGTTATGTCCAAGTAGCAGATCACTAACCAGTTTGTCTGCTGTTGTTGCTCGAATCAGCGTTACATAATATTTTCCTTTTACAACAATCGGCTGTATCCAGTCTGTTTGTCTAGTTAAAGAAAGCATACTAGGACATTCGGCTCAATAAGGCCCCGGCATAGGGTCCATGGGCGAGAGGCGACTGCAACACGTTTGTCGCTGCTCCACCTCATGCAACAGTTCGTGAAAAACTAATTTTCTGAAGGTTCGAAGGCTCCAATAACACTGGCAGCAGTAAGCATTAATAGCAAGGCATACGACGCTCGACGCAGCAGTTGATCGCCCAGTCAAACTTTTTTCCCTTCTTCAAGAATGAGAACACCGTCGCTATAATAACAGCAAGCTGCTGGTGGCAAACAGACACATTTACATTTCACGTAGCTATACAAAATGGCTAGATATGAGTGACATCGGTACATGTACACACGAATACACATAAATTCTACGCAAAACCCCATACGCAACTACTAACCGGCGAAAAGTTCAACAACGAACGTCTTCATAAACTACCCCAACATGTTCTCTTGGGCAGCGCGCATAACGTATAGACAGACACATAACCAATGACTAATCAAGCAACGGAATTATTAATTTCACCAACTCACCAATTCTTCAGCTACGGAACCTGAAAAAACCTCCACCGATTCCACTCAGCGAATTTTTAGAAATTATTCAGTGCAATTTTGTGACGAAATTGCGAAAAAGTCCACCGCTAAATGCCACCAGCTCAGTTGAGCGCTGCTCGGTCGGCCGAATCCGCTCGAACAAATTCACTTTCGTCATAGCAGAGCTACATCGGATGGTCGTCAACAAAGACGTTATAACTAGTCGACCATCACATATCACACGAACAAATACAGCCTCACGACGACGATCGCAATGTTCTCTTCTCTCATTTGATTTTGTTCGTCGTCGCCATCGCTCTCTCTCCTCCCTCTGCAGAGGTATTCCCCTTTCTTTTTTGTATATTTCTTGGCAAGAGGCAACCACCAATTCCACCATGGTCATAAGCGTGACCACTATTACCCTATGCCAAGGAAGGGAGCAATGGCAACGGTAGCGTGTATGCGCGATATAGAAACAGCGCTTATTGGGAAACGTTCTCACTGATAGCTAAAACGCCTTTCCTCCCTTGTTCCCTCGTTTGTTTGTGTCACGATGCAACGTTTGTCAGTCGTCTGTGCCGATGTGTGCGTGTCTTATGATAGCACTCAGCGATATAAGCCTGAGACCGCGTCAGCAACAGGATAAGCATAGGCAAAAACCCTGTTGTTAATGGTAATGATGACGATGATCATGATTACGTTTGCTGCTTGCTACCCTTTCGACGGAGCGCCATACAGGTAAATTACTATCGTCTCGAGCGTCATTTTGCATAGCAACCGCTACCAATCCACTCCCTGTTTGTCGTATCGGAAGTCGTAACAACGTTCCAGCAAAAAATCACCCGTCAGCCCAGGCGCGTATTCCGTACGCGGATTTGTATCACAGCTCTCCGACACGTACGCATATATTGACACACACGCATCGAATGCGGATACCAACTCTGCCAGCGCTTGTGCTCCATAACTGTTCGACGACACAACTTCGTTCTGTTTCAGTTCTCTACACAGGAAGGCGCGATATCGTCGCTGCCATCATGCTAGACGTCGTCCACGTCAGAGTTATTACCAGAACAAGACAAACTATTGCCTGTTGCTGACGTATCTATGGTTCGTCACTTCATTGAAGAGTATACGGCCATACGTGCGGATCAATACAGGATTCACATATGTACATGTATACATATAGAGGATGAATGTATTTTAATTTAATTCACACTTAGAATGAACGCATGTATACTAGCGCTGTGACCTAAGCATATTGACCGCTTGACTGATGATAGCATTGACACGCGAGCATTCACAGCAGAATAGTTAGTAAGCGTACAGGAAAGACAGCTACTGAAGGAGTATTCTCCTGAATTCAGCAACTGTTACGCAACGGGTCTCTGGGCAAGTAATTAGGTAGAAGGCAAAGCGGTAGGGCTCACTCAGCAACAACTATTTTCAAGGCAGGCTGCGTTCGATTGCACATCTCAATCGGTCCTGTAACTACAATGGGAAATCTAACAGTCATATTTGTACATGTACACCGCTGCACGAGCAACAGCAACAACTTTATAGAACTATTTTGAAGCGCACGGCAATAGCCCTTTTGACTGCGCGCGATTAAGGCCCTAGTGCATAAAAAATCAACCAGTTATGAATTCTAGTCGTTCAGTAGAAAATTTATATAGTGAACCGCAGCAAGACGCAACGTCGCCGCCAGCAATCGTGTCACATATGCGTCGGCAAGCGGTTTAACAAGTCGACTGACGCTTGGTAACAGCATCAACCACAACAACAACAGGACGTAGCAAGTTGTGTAGTACGTCCCGAACTGTCGTGATAGTGATACGACAAATGTAACAGCTATTAGGTAGTTAACGCCGATGAGTTGTTTGTTTTGTTCTTCTCTTTTGTTGATTATTGGTTTTATTATCATTTTTACATTAGTCGACAGCATCGCCGTTGTCATCGTAGTCCACATTCACATTGGACGCAAAGCCAGCCGTGTAAACGTCGCCATCGTTTGCTATCGTCTGTTGACGTCTACTACTGTTCTCAAAAGCGCTAATCAAGTTGTCCACTCTTGCGTGTTGCATGGGCAAAATGCTCGCCACAAAAGCGGACAGGCCGACAGCAATGCCATACCAGTTGGCAGGACCAGCACCCGGTAGGATAATAGGCAGTCAATGTTGACAGCAAACAGACGACATACAACCACTCCCATTACTTCCCAGTCTGGGACGCTAGCGGCACCCGCCGTAGCATGAGCTGAAGTGGCAGCACCGGTGCCAACAGAGTTCGCCACACAACAACCAGCAGATAACAACCGTGAGTACAGCAGCAGCGTCACAACAAAGAACACCGCAGCTGGACAAAAATGCCAGCAGCAATGGTTCGTGTGTTGTCATTGTCGCTGTTGTTGCTGCTGCTGCTGCTATGGCACGATAGCAACGGCGAGGATACCGCTTATGGTGCGATCGATCGACCGACAGCCGAAAGTCAATCGCTGCTGGACCTGTGAACAGATGGACAGGACTATCTCTGCATATCTGGTCCTATTTTGGAGCGTGAATCCCTTCGTGGCTTCACCTGCGTCAGTCCGCGTAGTAGTATCAGCAGCGCCACCGTGACCAGTATATGCAGAAGCAGCATTGACCGCACTAAGCACTTACTCGCTATAGCTGAGAGCCATCATCGACAGCCTCTGTTGACCAGACTGACTAGGGATCATGGATAAACATTTAGAGACTGTAGGAGGGGAGGGACGCTGCTAAGTTGGTCCATCCACCCTCATCGGTGGAATGGTCCACGATGGCCTCCTGCTGGTCGCCCGTGACTACTATTCCTATTTTGATAGTTCAGTTATGCCATAAACATCGGTGATTGTAGGATATTGCTTACTAATAGCATACAGCTCAGAGGCAGCGGTCACAAAAGCAGGTGGCTTCTTGTAAAAGTCGCAAGCATAGCTAAGTATTGGCCCGTTCACGCATGCTATCAGCTGTTTGTTGTTGGGACTGTTGATGGAACTGCTAGAACAGAAGGAAGAGAATCGCGGAGCTCGAGAACTCCATAGAGCCTCAAGCGGCAGATACATTCTAGGGTTTGCTATATTTTGCCGACGACAGTTTACCAAACATTGCCGCCCGGAAAGACGGAAGAACTCAGAGCGACCTGATCTTCCAAAGGATCGCCGGTGGGCGAGGCTAGCTTGTGGGTAGAAAACGAGCTTCTACAGAAACAAACATCCAACCATCAACGCCGGCGAAATCGGCCGCACCAGCAGCAGTGGTGGCGGTGTTGGTGATCAGCGTGGTTGGTGACGGACGATGAGAACAACAGGGCACGAGCAGTGACGTCTAATTTTCCTGATCGTCATTTTACGTCCTCCCTGACTTTGGCGTCTATAGCTGATGGTGCAGCTGGTACTATTTCCGCTATAGTAGCCAGCAGAAAAGCGAGAGCGAGAAAGCAACGGGGAATGAAGAAACACTGCCAGCAGCAGCAGGAGCAGATTAAATGTGACCCAAATTTACTGACTTTGCACCCACTTGGGGGGCAAGCGCAGTTGTTGGCTATGGCGGGTTTGTTGAGGACTCACCAGACGAAAGCTAGCAGTAGCAAGAACACCAGCGCTGGATCGTTGTAGGGCCGCGCGTGGTACAGCCATCATCTGTAACAGCAGTAGCCGTGGCGCTGAAATGTCTATCTGTAGGTGTCACACTATATACATTGATTGAGACAGAGGGGGCAATCGCACCCATTGCTCAGTTACAAGGTGAGTAGCACTAAGTCATCATCTATTATACATAGCATTTTTTGTTACACGAATGCTACGCGATGGCTGTTGTTGAGCTTGTTTGGTACCTACAATACGAACGGTTGGGGGTTGAGTGAAGTCAGCTGAGACATTTCCTTATTCATTTGACCGTCGTCACTATTACTCCTTAGCCATTACCTCCAAACTTGCCTGCCTGCTTGGCCCCATCACACAGTTCGTCGCTCCCGTGAAAAATGTTATTAAGGCAAACTTCTGCAGTTATGTAAAAGGCGCAGCTCGCTATTAGAATATCCTGAAGGAACTCCAAACAAATGTAAACTATGGGACCCATGAAATCATTGTAAAATTGTTATAAGATAATTAGCAAGAACTTACGATATAATTAAACAATTTAAATAGACCAGCTGTTAGCTTCACACAAAACATTTAAAATGGAAAAATCACAAGACACACACACACACACAAACACTGCGCCATGTGTTCCGCACTATTACCGATTACTAGTATTACTATATGTACCTTCCAGCCTCATACATTGAACCATGCTTCAAGTCATCTTCCTTCTATTCCACTGCAGTAACATTGAATACATGAACGCGAATCCGCCCAGGCAGATCTACCTACTGCGTCTCGATGAGCAAAAAAGACGCCGCCGCCGCCGCTGCCGCCGGCGCCGCTTACTTACACGTAATCTCGCCGCTTACTTACACGTAATCTCCCATGATAGCACAAAGATACTCGAGAAATCCGACGCGCACACACACCATAAATACACAGTCAATATATCATGCACCGAAGCATGGTAGCCTACACTTCGCCTGTGACATACCCTACAGTTAACTGTGTGCAAATTAACTAGCTCGCTTGCTTTTTATAGGAAGCACAATAGCGCCAGACCATCAAACTCGCGAGGCAAGTCCGTCTGCCGTGCACGCAACCATCGACAAAATTACTAATCAGACTATGACGACGACGAAGACAGATACAATAATACTCATGGATAAATAGATCGACAGTAGTCAGTTGGTCCTTTGCTTGAACCACGACAACGATTCGCTGTCGCCGTCGCCGTCGGATAAATGGGAAAGGACGTTCTGGTTTGGTTTGTGGTGCGGGAACACCGGCGGCGGCGGCGGCGGCAGCAGCAGTCGTCGTCGTCGTCGCTGTTCGTCTGGTAACAGCGCTATAGAGCAGAGCATCCACTGGTGGTATTATGCGCCACTGCTACTTTGCTACGGACATGCTTGTAACTATCATAATAAACATCATCGTCAAATAGTAACGTAAGATCGTATGACGGTGTATGCGACCTCGGCCAGTTTTTCTGCGCGTTCGTTGTCCCCTTTAGTGATGGCGACCATCGGTGTTGTGAAAAAATGTTTTTCCGCGTCTACGTTCGTTACTTTCCAGCACTGGTTGCCAGCTGCTGCCGGCATTGCTTTCCAGCACAAAACCACGTGTGTCTACGCCCGGATTCGAACCTATACCATCACGTGTCCCTATGATTAGTAGGCAAGCAGGTCATCTACTGAGCAATCGCGAGCACCCAGCTACCGCTGCTAAAGGACCCCTTTCCTTCTTGCCACCTTTCGACCTCTCGTAGATTATACATATGCGTATATAGCTGGTACTTTTGGTGCCATCGCGTGGCAACCAAATCAACATTAGCACCGCACCGTCGCAGAGGGTGTCACTCAAAATGGTCAAAAGCCGACTGTCGTCATCCAATTCGCCGCTCGTCAGCGGCCACAACGGTAGCAGCTGCGGCTCGGTTCAGCTGATCGTCGTCAGCCGCTGCACGCGCCGCTGCTGGCGTCCGCTCTCTTTGGCTGTGGTCGCGCTACCACAGCAGCCGATGCTCGGTCAGCGGCTGCTACAAACAGCTGAGAGCTGAAACTACTGGTAGCAACGGACCGGAAGTTCACTAAAAGCTAGCAATGTCGACGGAACGACGGGCATACAAAGATAAACGCAGCGCACCATAGAGTACAGTACCCATTGCGGTTCCTTCTAGTCGAGCGCGGCAGGGTAGTACTGCATGGCGCAGATTAAGTCGCTTGCTAGATCATAAGGATACGAAAGAGACCTACAGAAGAAACACTTCCAGGAAAAGTGATGAGACGCGAATGAAGAAGCGGAGCAAGCAGTTTTGTGACTGAAGCGAACTCCGTAAGTGGCTTATTACAAGCCATCTGCTCATCGTTTGCAAATGTAATGGTTACAGAGGAGTCGATCGATAATGGCACACATACATATATACGATACGCGTCTATGAGACGAAAAAGTTCACCGTACACTATCACAGTGGAAGGGAAACCTGTAACGTGGCAATCGTTCTTTGCCAGAGTTTTCTAGTGCCTTTATGGTCGCTAGTTACGTGGCCGTAGCAACGATTCGCTGCTGCTGGAGATGGGCCTTTCATGTTTGATAAGTAAGTGCACTTTTGCTATTTGTTTGTGTGAATATTGATGATTCACTCTGGCCTCTTACTGCTGACTGGCAGGCCACTGCGCTTACTGAACAAAGGAGCTGATTAGTAAAACGAAAGGTTCGTCTCGTCCAGAAGCTGAGCTGTTATCGGTGAAGGCTGGACTTAGTAGTGGACTAATCGATACACGTTCAAACGAGTGGAGGTTCAGACACTTAAAGACCGCAGATCTGCCTGACCATATCAAATACGTCGTTTGCCTACATTAAAAACCTTTCACTAGCGAACGATTTTGAGTCGTAAAGGTAAAGCGCTGCCTAGGAAATAGGAAAAAAAATATCAATATTCGAGCTCTGGCCGTTAGAGTATCAACACCAAAAAAATAGAGCTCTGGAAAATACGGGATAAACTTAAGAACATAGACACACGTACAGACATTCGAAGCATCACACGATATGATAGTATACAACGATATGACAGTAGAAAATAGTGATAATGAGAAATTGTCGGTCGGAGCCGGAACGACCGATCCACAATCGAATAGCAGACGCGTTACTTTACAAAACAACGGAGTGTAGTTGTTGAACAGTTTACGTTAGGGATAAACACGGAGTCATTGAAGAAGCGAGGAAAGCGGGCGGCGCTGTGGGCATTGGGGGCAAAAATTGTTTTGGGAAGGACACAGATCCTTCCGCTGCCAGCCTGTTCGGCTGTTATAAATAGGGGCAGAAAGCTTTAAGGGGAGACACTATCTCCAGCCTTCGTAGTACTCGTAGTGGCAAAGGCATAGCAGCAATGAAAGTTCAGCACTAATGAGAAGAAAAACTTCGTATAGCGATTCCTGTTTACCGAGCAGAGTACCGCCCGCCACGTTCAAGTTAACATTATAGGACGAGGATACCGTTGTGGGACAGACGAATTAGAGGAACGCAAAAGTCGTACGAGAGAATGGCAGCGGGAACCAGTAAAAGGAAAGCTCCTCCCGGATCCCTCGCAGACCCCCCAAGGAATCAGTCAGTTCCAAGGAATCAGTCAGCTTCAGCTGATCGCTGCCGCTGCTTGTACTACCTCTGTTGACAGATCATTTCTTGCTGCTTAATCATAAAAGTTGTCGCTGCGTTCCAGCTGCGTTGAGTCGCGTCGCGTTGCATCGCCTGACATATAACGGCGCGTGGAATTTTGTTGGCTTTTGCTGTTGTGGCCATCGCTGCTCGCTGTAGCCATTAAACGCGCAAGTAGTTTAATTTCGATGTGACAGACAATGCATCGTTTAGTTACTGAACAACAGTATCAGCACGTATAAACACCCACCTATTGACAGAGACAGCCACTGCGATTAATGCTACCGGTAGGCTCAATCAAAGTAAATCAGCGGATCATTGTAGTAGGAAGCCCTAGGCCAGGCCGTTACATGAATGATCGCAGACTATCCCTCAAGTACCTCCCCTACACACGTTCTCCTTAGGTCCACCATACAGCAAACACAGACATACGCACGAGGCATTGTCATGGGAAGGCACAGGACATAAAATCGAAGAGGAACTAATCATTCACGTAACAATAACCACTAAGTAATAATAAAATACAAGCTAGTAGATGAGGCGCTCGATAGAGGCCCAGAGTGCGCATTTAATAGGGACACACGCAGCAACCGATATCGCACGACAACCACTACGGCGGTGATGCTGCTGCTGCTACTGCTGTTGTTGATGGTGGCGATGATGATAACAACGACGACGACAATGATAAGACGTAACTCGTATTATTACGCACTTCCGTCACGCGCGAACTCCGATGCAGTTCTTTAGAGCACCACATTTACCCTCACTGGCACACACTCACGCGAAAACTCTAACAACATTTAAAATGCACTTTTACAAAATCTGCTGTCCTCGATTCGATGTCGTCAGCTCGTGTGCGGCGTTGACTCCGTTCAATGCCACGATTATTATCACACTCACTGCGTACTTCACTAGTCCACCCAGTCAGTCAGCTAGGCAGGCAGCGAGCCAGTCGACCAGACCGCATCAGCTGAGCCGAGAGTCCTTTGCTGCTGAGGCCGCTGTGGCCGTGGCCGCCGCCGCTGCCGCCGCCGCCGCCATCGAGCTGTTGTGGGACTGCTCTGAATGAGAGAGGGATTGTTAAGGAGCTGCAGCTGCTGCGTCAGCAGCCGCAGTCAGCGCAGCAGTAACGGCAGAAAAACCAAATAGAAGCATCCTATCAGTCTAACACCAGCAACAAGACGGCTACAGTAAAATCAGGGTCTATCTAGTGGACGCACGATGACACACACAAACACATTGGCTATCGGATCTGCCTCGTGCTTGCGTTTCTTATTGTGTCTGTGTGCATAGTAGTGTGTAGTTGTGCGCGTGAGTGTATGTGTGTGTGTTTTGTATGTGTGTCTTTTGTGTGTGTCTTTTGTGTGTGTGTCTATTTTGTGTGTGTGTGTATTTTGCGTGTGTGCCTTTTAAGTCTGTGTGTGTCTATTTTGTGTCTGTGTGTGTCTATTTTGCGTGTGAGCGTGTGTTTGTGTGCGTGTGTGTTTATGTTTGTATGTGTGTGTGTGTGTCTGTTTGTATATGTGTTTTGTGTGTGCCAGCAGCGGCAGTAGTAGCAGTAGCAGCGGCGTCGGCGGCAGAAGCCAAACGACGCTTTTACATAGTGAACACAAACAGCCACAGTTACACACCCCAGCAGTAACAAACGTAGCAACAGCTCATGGTAAGGGCACCAAAATCACCAGATGACCAGACGATTCGACCAGCCAGCAACGCCAGGACTCTGCAAGAGAGTTAGCTAGTATTTGGCAGCAATACAATATTGGTTTGTTGCTCGGGGCTGGCTGACCTGTACTTGCAGGTTAGGTTTGGTATCTGCTAGGAAACAGACCGTATTTAGAGCCGCTGGCACTACTGTCGCATTCGTTTGTATGGAAGAGTGACGATGGTAGTGATGCTGACAATGATTTCAATGTAATAGATAATCGTGGCATGTGTATGCGCTTGCCAATAACAAACGGTTAATATAGAACTAAGTCAAGCAGGTCCATTGACAATGATTGTGGCGAATATATATATCTATATATTCGCCGCAATCACATATAACAAATTATATATGATTGCGGCCCTTTCTCATCATATTTTTAGGAGCCATCCCCCCACCCCAAAACTCCCATCCTATCCTTTCCCTTAACTCCTCGCCCATCTGCCCCTATCTGGACAGACATCCGCCCGCCTGCGCGCCGCTTGCTCCACTTGTAATACCCATAGGCCTCTTTGTTTCCGTTTGAAGTCTATTAGCATTGCGTTTTTGATTTTATTACGAAATGATGAGCTGCTGAACGAAATTAGTTCGATCGTCTACAGCAACAGCATCGGTAATCAATTCAGTGTATTGGGCGTAAGGAACGTAAAGAACATCTGTATCGATACGTGTAGCGCACGTATAGAGCAGTTTCATTTCTTTCTTGATTTTACGATCACTTTTCTATAGTGATATTTTATTCAGCGTGTTACAGCATCTGATTAGTCATCTCGAATATCGCTACCCGCATTGAATAATGCTTGCAATAACCTTCAATTATTAAATAATATACGCGTCTTTACATCGACTCGACGTACGACAGCCATTGAATCGAAGCCCCCTTACTTTTCTTAGCTTGCTCAGGTTGATGGGAAAGACGCGTCAGCCTGAGACCAGGCCAGCGGAAAGTCCAGGCCGACCGACGAACCCAGTTCGTTTGCCGAGGGGTCGGCAAGCGGTCACCAACACTACTCAACCACTAAGCAAAATAGTTAAACATGCAAGCAACTAGCTAACACACAGGCACACGTAGCTGCGCTACCACGACGGCCTCTCCTCGTAGAAGCAGGCAGAGACCATCGCCAGCATCACAGCGACAGCATCCACTACACAGCAGCAGCAGCAGCACCAGCAGCAGCAGAAGTTTCAGCTGAATCCTCCATCTTATGGTAGCGAGAACTAACATTATATCTCGCGCACTGTCCTGACTGCTTCCGATTCCTCTGTCTTGCCCCTTTTTCTGTTGTGATAGAGTGATGCAGTTGTTGCTGTTGTTGTTGTTGTTGCAAAGATCGCCATAAGGGTCGCCAATGAAGTGAACAACAAAGAATGCGACCCACGAAGTCGTCTATGGCTGGTCTAAATCATCTGGCCGATCTGTAGTGTTGCTCGTTTCAACTGCTCGAGGTTAGCTGGTTTCAATCGGTGCTTGTTATCTGTGCATAGTAGATATTTACTAGCTGCCCGTACACCCGTTGCAATATAAGAGGCCTATAGTTGTCATCAGTATCGTTTATGCGAGCGTACTAGTCAACTTCATTCTCATTTTTGAAACGATAATGACACGACAGCGATACGCCGTTCATTGCGCGACGCTAAGAAACAACGAAAACACTAGCAGACGGACAACTGTTTACTTCGTGGTAATGTTGCTAATTCCATCTGCCTCTAATGCACAGACGTACACAAACTCATTCACGTACAAACTTACTTCGTGACAACAATTTCGTTGACAGTACGACGAAAACTAAATTAATGAAGACTGGCATTTCGCCTCGCGTCCCCCTAACTACGGCCGGTGCTGTTCATGGCAGCATCAACAACAACAATAACAACAACAACAGCAGCAGCGGCAACGGCAACAGGCAGGCACTCACAACACAGCACAACAACAGCACCAGCGGAAAAAAACACCAACACAGAGTAGTCGAGTAGCAGCAGTTTAGAAGTTTGTAGTGATGGGCAATCTCTCGCGTGGCCTGCCAGTCGGCCCATTTGTTGGCCAGCTCTCAACCAACCGAAGCGGCAACAACGCTAATACTCGCATTTACGGTAACTGCAAATAGCAGAAACCTACCCAGCAACAAAACTATTTCTTTCAGGACAGCATCACGTCTAAAATGGTTTCATCTATTTTTATTGATACTGCCGCTGCGGCCGATGTTTCTAGTAAATAATACTCGATACGGAGAGCTAAGAGCGACTGTCAACAGCGTTAGCTGGACATCAGGTCATTTTTGGCTCGTTAACGAAATTTTAAACAGCGAAGTGTCTAGGTGAGACACTTTCATCTATTGTAGGATCGCTTTGTCAGTTGTTAGACATGCACGTTAAATGTGCAAAGCATGTTGCACGATTTCTTCGCACGCAATGATAGCTATCGTAATGGGGGATACGAAGAAGCGAAGAATCAAAAAGTGTTTTCAGTTTGTTCGTTCGGCTTTCGCTCGAACAAACCAGCTTTGAGGCGCAGTGTTATATCAGACGTTTGGTGCGTCCAACACGCAGCAGAAGCAAGTCTGTTGCCATTAAACGTCCAGCGGTCGGGGCTATAAACACAAAGACGATATGCGGGTAGCCTACCATAGAGCTGATGCAGTCTATGTACTCCAACTAATTATTGCATGGCAAACGCAGGCAATTCTCTTAAGTCAATCAGTTGTCCTAAATACACGCTTTGTACGCTAGTTGCAATAAATCAGCTGTAGGCTCTTACATATCGTTAGCAGGTATCTGGCTCGTAGTTGGTAAGTTGTCCTATAATCCTTCTCGGAAAAACAGCGGGCCTAAAGCAAACCGACGATCGAGCCGATGTGAATAGGTTCGTGTCCTGCAGCAGCGCCGCTGCTGCAACTGTGCACTACTGAAACAACCACGGTTAATTTTAGCAGCTGCAGCAGGAGGCTTTCGTCGTCAGCCAGCCAGTTAATATCAACGCTGACGGACGCCACCGTCGTCTTTCTTATTCGTTTGTCGATCCCTTTCTACTCTTCCTCTCAATATTGCAGTCTTAACACAAGTTATTGTTGTTGCTACTACTGCTGTTGCTGCTGACCAGTCGGTGGCCAGCCCAACGATCCAACAGCAGCAAAAGATGCGAGTAGGGATCGCTATTACGCTGTCAGGGTCGCCGATTGCCATCACTGCAGGCACTAGGCACACATCCACTAATGACTAAACAGGCTATACGAATAACACACAGGCTAACTTAGGAGAGCGGGGCAGGACACCACTGCTGTGGGTGTTTTAGCTACCTCAAAGAAGATTCGTGTGCGTGCGTGCGTGTGTGAGAGCTGTCCTGCTCCTTTGATTCCCCCTACCCTGTATGACGTCGTACGTTCGCTCAGTCGCTCATTCCCGTCGTCGTGAAAAAGTACAGCCAAACGTCGATCCAAGCACGACGATTTGGCGTGCTAGACTAGCTGGACGATTGGATGGCTAGCGGGCTGACTGGCTGGGTTCGGAACGCGTTTTCGTCAGTTGGCCGGTACTGATATTGTTATTTCTGTTATTGTACATGTATGATGTGTATAAATATAGCCGAATGTATATATATGGATACGAAATCAGTGTGTCGATTGTTTGTTTTCTTCTCTCGTCTAATCTTTCACGGTGTTCCCAGTTTGCAGAAGGAGCTGATACTAGCCAATGGTTCAGGCAATACAATGAATGGCAAGTTGACAAGGTACTAATTAACATTCGCTGCGAGATGGGATACAACTGCCACTGCTGCTGCTGGTAAAAACTAGTAGGCAATTCAGTCACTAGCAGAAGATTCGATCCCCTATTCCGAAGTAATCAGAATCGCAAATGGTGATCTAGACAGGTTCTCTCAAATTTTCGAGGACGAGATTCGCGTCTCTTAACACCGTCATCGTACTTACAGATACTATGCTACGCCGTAGTCACGGGGTCGTCCAGGATTCGTCCAAATTACTGTTGCGGTAGGAACAGTTGCAGCTGTAGTCGTAGTAGTCACACGAAATCCTCGATCGGATTGCAGGCAGTAGTGTAGCAGTAAGTAGTCAATCGAGCAGCCAGCCGTAGACAAGCTCTACTCGCACGACGGCAACACCACAAATAGAGAGCTCAAGGAATAGACAACGCCGGAGACGCTCAACGCAGCCGCAGATTGGCCCATCAATGTACAAGGCTGGCCCAGTAGCACAAACAGCTGATGCAGCCCGAGGCGCATGCGTCGCCTGGCGGTGGAGAGGGCCGCTCGCAGGCCCTCGCCCACTAGCAGTACCATCATTAGGCGTCCGTCTGTTTGTGCGTCCGCCGACGACAACGAGACAGCGGCAGCGTCAAGCAGCGGGAGCGACACCGCACACGACGGCGGCTGCTGGCGTAATCACCCTAGCTGCCCGTCCCAGCAGCAGCGGACACAAAGCGGGGCTCTTGCGACGACGGGCCGATAGCCACCACTTCCAGCAGCAGCGGCATCGATAGCGGCGGCGGCAGCGGCAGGAAACGATGAATGGAGGTGGCTGCCGCTGGTGCTTCGACGGAAGGAATGGCACAGCCCCGCCAACGACGAAAATGATGACAAAGTCAAAAAAGAAAAATCTTATATATATATATATATATAATAAAGTTCAGAAAGAAAATTGATGACAGGGATTGGGACATAACGCGCAGCCATTGAGTGATACGACAAATCGGCTGCTGCTGCGCTCGCTCCCACACAGAAAAGGTAAGCGACTATGCGCGACAATTGAGAACGCGTCGTACAGCAATGCATGTAGGAAAAAAGCTAACACGAGTTAAAGCGCGAACGATGATACCGAACGAACATTCAAACAAAGCAACACCACGCTGGTATATAATAGTCAATAAACAGCAGCTGGAGCTAGTAATAATAAAAGCAAATAACGATGGTTGGCTGTTGCTTTTTGCCACTTCTGTTGATCAGGCCAACTACTAGATCGTCATCTGTCTGCTGTCATCATCATTCATTCGATTATACATCGTATCTGTGTGGTCGCAGCGAAGCTCTACAATAGCAGCAAAATATCGTCGTCTGACGAGAGGCAATGTACTCGTTTTAGTTCAGTTAGAAGACAGATGGGTTCTGTCCATCTACTGATACTGGATAAACTGTAGGCACGAGTGTGACGAGTTGGCGTGCAGCAGATCACAGCATTCGTAGCGGCGTCGGTGATGGTGATTGTATTGGCGTATCGGTGGCAACTACCCATCAGATGTTGGGCGTTTGCTCACTTAATCAGCTCAATCGCTTGCGTTGTTGCTTGCTTTGTCCGTGCATCTGTCTTCCTGACGTTGCCGTTGGTTTTTGGCCTGTTTGCCTCCTGCAAGACGCTCTGTGCCGAGATGCTTTGTGCGACACGGTGTGGTATCGTAGGGTTTGCCCGCCCAGTACAGCTGCTGCGACAATGATGCCCAGAAGAGCTGGCTAACGGCAACAACATACGCAGTCACCGGGGCCAAAGCAGTACTGTTGTTCTAAAAGCTAATTATAATGCGGCCGTGATCTATTACAAGCTGTATGCACCGGATGATAGCTTACTTTTTTGAAAAACGATCATAGTTCTCATACGCGGGGTGATGATAACAAAAAAAGAAATACGACCGAGACATTAAGATGATGACAGTCTACTGTGAAATCTCAATCTCCTTCACTATAATAACGACGGAGCTCGTATGTGCTAGCATGGCGTGCACACATAGCGATAGTGCGAATGGCTTCTGATAAACGGCATGATGAAGCTACCGCTATAGAGGATGGCAAACAAAACGAAGAAAAAGTGACACATACTGTATTTACAGTATCAGGTGTTGCCTACACAATGCGGAACAATATTGGAGGTAATGGAGGCTGAAAAGTGTCGGCCTATCGAAATCATTGATGACAAGCCAAACATGCTTTATAAATACATCCATCGCTCGATTTAGCTCGGACAGTAGATCTGTGTCGCGGAGTCGCGGAGATATTTGCGGAACCTGAGGCCTGTCGAAACCCATGTCGACCCTTTTATGGAGACCTTTTAATTCTTTTCTAGTGCATGTTTGTATTACCGGGCTGCGCGGACGCTGCGCGGCTATATACTGTCTGGTCGGACTGCTACACCAGGCAAATACGCCATTGAGCAAATGACGGGTTGAAACGCTGTGGTGATAATTTACGCGTTGCCTTTCGGCGATGGCGGTGACGCTGAGCAGGACAGACAGACTACATCATACACCCTATGCTGAATGGGAGATCTATTCAACATAGATGCTTGGGGGTTCACCCCACGCCCTTCCTCCAAAATTGGGGAAGAGACAAGAAAAGGTACGGAGGCTATGCAGCATTAGAGGGTTACAGTGAGAGAAAGGGGGCAAATAGGGAAAGTATTGTCAAGAATAGGCGGGGTCTTGGAGGATAAGAGTCACTCACATTGTCTGCTGCTGTTATTACTGTGTTACCATGCTGGCCCACTGACGCTGTTGTGAGAGACCGCTGACAAAACCGGCGTTGCCTGTTCTTCTAGCTCGCCTGCTGCTGTCCTGTGCCGATGCTATGATAGAACAGAAAGACGACTAGCTGCCGTACACGTCGACTATCGTCGTCGTACCAGTGTGCAGTGACAATACTCGTCATAATCACATTTTTGTTTCTGACGGCTAATGCGTGGCAACGATAGCGGTCTTACTGCTCATGCTACAGCTGTTGCTGCTCAAATCTGGTGGCGGTAGACGACGACAGAACTGGCGACATACGAACCTGTTTGTCTCGTGGCAGGATTCGAACATTAGCTAAAGGATTAAATCGAAAGTCCGCTCATCGTCGTAGCAGCTAGCCAAGCCTGCCTACTGGATAATCCCTTTCGAGTTGTGCGACCTACGCTACCCTTTAGCATTACTACAGATACTTGACCCCTGGCAGCGTGAAACAAATGCTGCCTACCTATTACCAGCTATCGGCCTACTTCGCTGACGGCGCAAGGTGCGTCCTCAATAGTAACAATACGTATATATACATATATAATGCATCGTCTGTCACCTGTTGGCGTCTTTGCTAATATTAATAGGCTGAGAGCGTGGCGCGTATTGTTTTTTGTTGATATTATTACCTACACGGTCACACACTTACCGTTACTACTATTAGTACGATCGCTATCAGTGCTATTATAACGGTAAAAATTGCGTACGTTATCGAAGCCATCGAAAAGCTGAGAAAGGCGGCGATAAAGACTGAGTAAATTATTACCCAAGGCAGGACGGAAGGCATTGGATGTACCCGACCGTGCCGATCCTCTTGCTGCTGATTCTCCAGTCCAAACGAACTGCCCTCCCCTGTGTCGATCACAAAATCATCATCATAATCACCATGATCATTATATGGACAGTAGCAGTAATTGTCGCACTTACTTATAAAAACACTACCTGCTAGGCTGCCTGCCCTTACCTAACCACCCAGCCACCCGACCGATCGACTGACCGATTGACCGCTGTCCATTCTTCGTATGACACAATAGAGTGGTTGTTACATTTATCTGCTGCATCATCGCTTTGGTTTTTAGGCTACAGGACAACAGCTCAATTGCCTGCTCCTAACCGCTTAGCAGGCTCTGGCGAATGTTTAGCTTGCTGGCTCTTCGCTGCGATTCGATTCACGGAGATCGCGCAATTTAAGCGGCGTCATAACGACGACGACGAGACCACAGCAGTAGCAACAATTAAGCTAAGACGCAGTATAAAGAAAATATAGCGCTCGTGGCCGAGACGCAATATAGTTTATCGGGATAAAGGCTTAAGTGTCGGGTGGTATAAAAGCTATTGCTTTTTGCCGATAAAAACATCGGCCTGGACAGCTTAGGAGAATTTGCCTAGAAGGCTGACCATCACTGTCGTGTTGTCGCTGCCATTTCGCTAGGATGCATACAACATACGTAAGCCAGACGCTCAGTTTGCGCGATCTTCGTAATTGTTATCGAAGAATGTGACACAAATAAATATCGCTGCGTGTCAGCACCGTCAATAGGCACCACACCTATGAACGTTATATTGATGTACTAACTGCGCTGAATTATGAAGCATTTCGTAACAGCCAGAACGCGTCATGTTTCAGAGAAAACTACGACGACTCGTACAATGCGGGCCAAGCTGTTATAAAGTAATAAAGATCTTTAGTGCACATAGTTGGAATTAGAAGAACTACGATGTTAGTTTGTTTCTGTACTAACGTGAACGAAGAATAGTTGTTTTTTACTGGTTTTAATCTACTTTAACAGTATGTTGTTTTATAAGATTCGTTAGTGCTGTCGACAAGAATAATTGTATCGCTTCCTAAACTAGAAAAAGTGCGCAATCTAGGAAAGGTCGCCGAGATGGGAACCGGATCGACAAAATTCGAAAACGTCTCAGTCGTAACATTTTTTGGATTTAAGAAATAAATGAAGCACTTAGGACGTACACATTCGTTATCATTTAAAGTTAAAACTCTCAATTAAATCTCTCAATGCAAACATTAATTGACGACTGATATAAGTTACGCTTTTACAATTGTTCCAGCTTCCATTGAATGGGACCTATTTTCCCAGATTTATTTGTTACTAAAGGGTCCACTATCTCCACTGACTAGTGAAGACATCAATTATTGGCATTATCGAACGATGTTGTCTTTGTTTCTTCACAATTTAGATTAGGTTATAGTGGGGGGATATTAGGCGTGGCATAATTTATGAGTCTGCAATTTCTACGATTTAGCCAAATTGTAGATTTAGACTTGGACAGATTTAGAAAGACTTCCATTTTTAGTGAACCTTCTATCTGAGGCAATAAAGAACGCCAATTAAGGCGTTGACTTGCATTTCATAGTAAAACATATGCTACGAACAGGCCGCGAACGTTGATAGATGCCATGGCGAATACCATAAAACAAGCCTGTACCGCTTATTATTTTTGCAAAAAATAGGGTAGACAGAAGTATCTAATTCAAACAGGACAATGTTTTTTTTTAATATTATAATTAGCGCCACAGTCTCTTCATAAGTATTAGTGCGAATCAATTTGTACTTTGACCCTGCAGCTTGTTAAGCTCTATGATTCTATGCATATATCGATAAGCATCGTAGGTAAACGGTAATTAAAGAATTTATGAACTGATAAAAATTTTTTGAAATTAAGCCTCCAAGATAAATACATAAGATAATAAGAAAGAAAGAAAAAGTTTAAAAAAGAGCTTTTATTTGCTTGGAAAACTTTTTCGGTACGATTTGGTTTGCATAGTACGCAAAGCATAGATAAAAATATCGGAATAAAGTAACTGTTACTTCTCAACTTATGGAATAATGACAACAAAGCGCCGGTGGTGAGGTATTTATGGCCGCTGAAAAATTCTACACATGGCGTATTTAATGTACAATACACGTAACGCAGGTCCTCGAAATAGTTTTTTTTTAGAAATTTAAACATCAAATTTTCCTATAATAAATATATAATAATGTACATATAATAAAATATAAGTATTGACTGTTTCTCCATTTAGATAGCAGTTAAATTGAGTCATATCAGGTCGGCGTCATTTAAAGCTGAGATTTAGCAGTAACACAAGTGCAAAAATTGCTAGAATGACTTTATTTAAGATAGCGCCTTGAAAATGAGTGAAATTTTCTTAAAAATCTACTACATTTCACAATCTTATTACGAGGAGCACACCAGCGCTGTGAAGGCCTTTAGAGAAATTCGGGCTGTTTATGGTTAAGAGATGTTATCGGAAAAAAATGGCCCCAAAATGGTCCTGTCGCCTTCTTTCTGAAAGTTTCGATGTGAAAGATACTTGTCGTCCCAATCGATTGTTATGGATGAAAGTAATGCGAAAGTTGAGTAAGATCATCACGTGAGTAGCCACGATATTGCCACCAAACTAAACTCTACCACCAAGTAGTTTCAAGTTATTTGACTAAAGTTAGTTACAAAAAAAACTCAAAAAATGTTCAGGCGCTACACAAATTGACGCAAGAAAATTTACTGAATCCTACTCCCATCTGGAGAATGAATGCAACAAAAATGCAACGAGATCAACCAATTTTAAAACGATTGGCGAAAAGTGGATCACATAGGACATTGCGAAAATAAAAAAAATGTGCTTTACAACTTACGACAGAGCTTAAACTGACACCCAAAAAGGAGTTTGGTGGAACTAGAAGAAAATCGTGCAACTGCCGAAATCATTCATTTGGACCTTCGCTGCCCGCAATAAACAAGGTTACAACAAGTCCTTGAAAAAATCGACTGGGGCTTGTCAACAGAGAAGGCGTCATCTTTCAATATGACAATGCCAGACCACATACATTTAAAAATAAAGAGCTTGCATGAGAAGTTGTAATGCATTCATATAGTACGAATACTGCAATTTCTTTAATGATGCTTAATTTTGTTGCAAAGGGGGGACAACAAGTGTCACCATAAGTTCTGTAGTAATGAAATTATGGCGCTACCAGGAAAATGGCACTAGCTCATTGATCAAGATAGAACCTATTTAGTTTAGTAATTTTTAAATGTGAATATTATTTGCATTAATTTTGGCTAATTAAAATGGTCAATACATTTTCGGGAACTTAATATATTTAAGTTTAATTGACCATGTATCGATAAGTTCGATGACTGAAAATAATAAACTCCAATAATCAGGGGTTTTAAATAAGCAGCGAAGTTTAGTAAAGCATTAACTTTATAGTAGTTAAAATATCACTGAGGAACGGCTGAACACTGCATACGTGCAAACGAATCAGGTGTCATTGCAGAATCGTTTCTGAACAAGACAAACGAATCAATCAATACTTACATGTTACCCAATGTAATGTCAATAATAAACGTTTGATATAATTGAAGTCACTGTGTTAAAACTATGCATCGATAGCAATGCAGTTCTTTCATAGGCATGAATTTGCAAGGAATAGAGCGTTAACACCACCGTTATGAGTTTTACCACCAAAGACATTACGCATAATGGTGCTCTCTAGAAGTTTTCTATTAACAACTGGCACAAACGAGACGTCCCCGAAAATCTACTGGTACATCATGACGGCTAGTATACATTATACGATTTGCATAATAATATAAAAGGATCTCTTGCAGAAATTAGCTTGTCGATGAACTGCAATCTGCTAATATATGGTAAGCTAGTGGTTTTTTTGATCGAATGAAACGAACAACCGATGTGCTAGATTTAGAACAGCAGCCGAACATCCAGTCATAGAGGCATATTTATCTTAATGTATATCGAAAGGGACACGGGGGCACGATTAACCGATTTTACTTTTTGTTAAGCCCCCTTTTATCGTTATAAGACTGGCAAATGCCAGGCTAAGAACCGTACGTTATTCCTTGACGTTCCATGAATTACGATTGTCAATAATAACAAGTA
This sequence comes from Varroa jacobsoni, assembly GCF_002532875.2. NCBI lineage: Eukaryota > Metazoa > Arthropoda > Arachnida > Mesostigmata > Varroidae > Varroa > Varroa jacobsoni. The sequence continues at coordinate 249,594 of NW_019213607.1, forward strand.
GGGTTTCTTCCATTCATAATGCGATTATGATGTTCTTTCATTTATCGACTTGTTTCATTGCTAATTCTCGCGGCTCTTTAGCTAATGCAATGATGCGCGGGTTAATAGCTGAGCTGCTAAAACGCCGAAGCTGCACAGAGCAGGCCAGGATGTATCTGGGTAAACATGACGTGTAAGAAAATGAGCTTCAGTGAGAACGGCCAGCAAGCTCACCGCTTTGTTCACACGGGCCAAAGGCCTAGCGTCGCCGGCAGCCTGCTTTTCCACCAGCCAATGGAGTTATTGGTGTTTCCCGACGACCAATTGCAAACGGATGCATATATAAATAGAGATGTTAGTGAAAATATCAAATTGCTTATGCCTACTACTACTTTAATTGATAACAGTAATGATTAACATAAAACTAATAAGCTAAAATATATCGGTTTATTATGCCCTATAAGTCTTAATCATCACAGCACTTATCGGCGCGAAGAGGGGCATATATCTGGATTCGCCCTCACATAACGACCGTTTTGCATCTTCCTTTATGTTTAACCTTATTGCAACGTTCTCGAGTTGCTTGAAAATGAACGAACTTGTGCCAAAAGTAAATAGCACCAATAATGGTCCATTGTTCTGATAGATTTACTGTTAATAAGCTACGCTACGGTGTGGGCAGAAGAACAAATAGCTCGAACTGTGCTATTTTCTGGGTTCACAAAAATTACCATTTTTCGTTTGTGACCTTCGCCGGAATCGACATCCTTGTTTTTTGACTTTGCAAAGGATTGAAGCAACGAAAATCGCTGCGTTATTTGCACCATGGTATCGTTCGTAAAATTGGCTTGGAGTTTTTTACGCATCTGTCTAGATCTTTTTTAGGTAGTTAATGTAGTGTAGATAGCACTTTCCTGGGCATTTCCTGTCGGTTATGATGGACGGAACAGCAATCAAGTCCAAAAGTGAAAACAAAACATTTTTGTCTCTTGTGTGATGAGCTCGTAAGAAAGGAATCTCACGATCTCGGTGTCGACATGACAGAGGAAGCTGCCTATTCTGCATGGAAAACCCAAAAAAACTAGTATGAAAATCCGAATTAACTAGTGTAAAGAACCATATGTAGTCGACCAAGAATATCTTGCCGACGGTTTTCAAATTTTTCTAAATACTTTAAAACAAAGTGATACGAATAATGTGTCCTTACGGTATTAAATCGTGATTTGACTGGATTTTTTAAAGCAAATAGAGATAATTTGTTACGTTGCTGTATTTGGATTTTTTATATCTCCATCTTCTATATCGTAAGGCACAAATGCAAATTCAACACAAAAGTTTCGATTTATACACAATTAACGATCAACGCTCAAACGATCAAACGTTTACTATCTCAACTCGAAGACCCGAGTTGAGATGGTGATTATTTTGTCAACGGTCCTTTTTAGAAAGTCAATCCATGATTTTTCCTAGTTGTCTATGTACATCAAATGTCCGTTTGCAATTCGAATTTTTCGGCTAAACGTGACAATAATTCTAATCGTATATCATAAGAGCGAATGTATATTGTGCTGTTGTATCACGGACTTCACGATTGCGTATCGTTGTGTGGTGTGATTACTACTGAGTGTTAGGTTGTGATATTAAATGCGCGTTTATTCAGTAGAGCCGTTCCTCTCAGCATAACCCGTCATCATGTTCTAGGGTCACGGCCGTCCTTTAGTCAGCGCTTCTGGAGGTCCGTTTGAACTCTATTCTCTGACGTAGCATATGTTCAGACGTCTAGGCCTCACTAGTTCTGGCCGTCTATTGTCCTTCTGAGCTATCAACGTTGGTTGCGTAACCTCTGCGGATTTCCAAGACTGCAGTTGTCTCAACGCGCTTCCTTCATTGACCTGAATATGGCACAACTAAATTGCGACGTAGCAAAAATATTGGCAGGGCCTAAGTGATGCGACATTTACAAATAGAATTTTGACTGTTAGGTACTTTTGAGTATGCATTTAAACGGATAGTCTTCCTGTGGTAATCAAAAGCCTTTCAATCAACAATAGATAAGAAAAACCTTCGGGAAACGCTTTATCGCTTTATTTAAAGAAAGTTGAGGGGGCATTTTCCATCCTCTAGCTAGATGTAGCTCGCTAGGCGTTCATTTAGTGTAATTAATTTGAAGTTACGGACAAACCTGAAACAATTTTTTCCTCATTGAGTGCGGGCCTGTATCAATGAAGAAGGCAATCAATTCGCACTGTCAGGCTGTATTGTCGTGCTACATTACCACGAAACAAAACACCAATATGTCGATGATTCTAAAAGGGATCGCTTTCTAATGAGAAATATATTAAACAAACATTTTGTAATATTTGCATTAGATCTTTTTTTATATATATTTCATTAGTCAAATGTGATGCATTAAACCGGTGGCCCGCAGGTAACAACTTCATTTATACTTGTTTTATGTGTTTTTCTCACACCTCACATGATAGACTTCGGTAATTTTGAAAACGCTACCGCCGTCATCATAAGCGACTATCGGTATTGTTACGAGCATAACTATACATACGTGTAATGTAAGAAATAAATTTATATAATAAAAAAATGTACGCTCTTTCAGCCAGCCCACAAAACCTTTGGTTTGGAAACAAACAAAAAGTGAACACCACGTACTATAATATGTTTACTATAAGGTACTATAATATATTGTTCTCTATAATAAATAAGAGCGAAGGTTTGGTATCTGACTTACACCTTCACGCTGGATTTCGTCTTATAGTAAGATCGTTTGTCTTTTACGTAATTACCCAACATTTCCTAGTAATCGCTATCGACTCTGAATTAACAAAGCTTGTAGTTTCTTACAATTTAGCTTTGAATTCGGCAACTCATTTAAGTTATGTGTTTGTAAGGAGCACACATGTTAAGTATTTACGAAAGTAGATAATGACGTTAGATTTGACGTAAAATTTAATGACGTAAATTGTGATTAAATCAGCCGCAAACGCTACATGTGCTAACTAGGACAATTTTGAGACAGAAAATTTTTTGAACGGACGGGGGTGCCCGCACAGATTCTGGTGCTTGCGCATAATACGCAGAAACCAAGCGGCCTTTCCTACTAATTTTCTATTAACCCCTTACCACACAGTAAAAATTGCGCGCGATATCAACGCACGATCGGTCTCTTCTTATCCCGCTGACGAGAGGCGATTACTACCTAGCGAGAGATTCGTTTTATCAATAATTCGTAAAAAAAAAAAAAGTAGCAAAAAGTAACCAAACTTTCTAAAGGCATCTGTGTTGTTTCCTCAAAAAGTTCTAGGCGCATGTCTTATATGCGTGCTGTTGCAGGTAGTTCGGTTTGAAATATTTTTTCGATGCGCCTCACGACTGCTCCTGACTTCTGTTTCTACTTAAATTAGCAAAGGTACAACTATTTGTCCTCTACCTACTGCACATACACTAGTAGTCATATCAATCTGTTGTATTTTGAGCTGCCGTTTACATGATACATTTGTTTATTAACATTGTATAACAGTGTAGTCTTACCTTTTCTACGTATTTTATCAGAGTGACTGTACGTGCATTGCTTCAAATGATGTTTTCACTGAAAGCTCAAGGTGATGAAATAAGATCTATCGTGCATTTAATATCGCTGGCATTAAGTTTCATCCTCTTTGCTACTGTAGACATCATCCGCGGATTCTATTGTTATGTTTTAAAATATTTTTTAAGACTTTTTCTAGTGTATTTTACACGAAGCGCAATCAACGCCGTCGTCTTTTTGGATCAATAGCTTTCTGAGCCGACAGACAGAATCATATTAAACACATGTTATACGTGTGTAATAAAATGTTTTCTAAAATGGTTGTTTTAAAGTACTCCTATAACACATTATTGCTCAATTTTCAAGTTTAGCAGCCAGGTATATAGTGCAAAGGTATGTATCTCGACAAATTATGAATTATTAAAATTTCCTGCCGATTTCAAGGTCAGGATATATGTACCCTTGAGGCAAATTTGCTAGACCCCTACTATAATATATTACAATTAGTAATGGATTTGGTAGTGCAAAGTATATGCAAAGTGTCAAATCGTTAAACAGATAATTTTGGCGGCTTTTGCTACCTCTACATCTCGTTTATTTGCTTGCTCCGAAACTTAACTCACTTGTTGTTTGTGTTTCATTGCGTTGCTGTGCTTTTTGCTTTAGCTAGTTTCGATCGCAAAAATCTTTTGTGCAATCAAAATCTATGCTGAAGAACGGCCTATTCAACTCTGCTGTATTCTGTAGGGACAACTGGGTCCAGCTGATTCAACGTAGATTATGTGGGTAAATCAAAAAGAACATAAGCTGCATTTGTCGGCTGTAGCAGAAATTGGCTTTTTAGAACTACGCTCTAAACAGACGCGAAAAATCGATAATGAGGTGCAGGATCTGTTACAGGAAAATTCAGTCCAATTACTTTGAAAACTGTCGCTACAGCTATAGTGAACTACCCTTTTTGCGCTAGGGAACATTTCGAAGGTAGAAGGAATTCGATTCAAGAGTTAATAACGTACACTTTGTACATATATGATCTGTGGTGTATGAGCACTCTTCTAAACCTTCTTGTTCTAGAAGAAAACTGAAACCACACATTCATTAGAAGTACGTACGTGACCATAATAGATTTCGGTCTCATCTGAACCGTCTTCACCCTAGCTTTATCCTACACGTCTTGCAGACATTGCTAAAAGTACGATATCTACGATATGATATGCCGCTAAATGTATGTACCTCTGAGCGGACAGCTTTTTCTAACTGCTAGAGATTTGTAAGTGGATAAAGTTGTCTCTAACTGTTTCCATATTTACAAACATACGTGAATTTCCTAAGAAATCATAAAAAGCTTTAATCACATAGTTCTTCTAATAATTGAAGTGACCATTGGGACTGGTTTGGAGTTAGACCCATGCAAGAAAACGCTCTTCGGCCATTACCTTACGTCCTTTCAGATTTAAAGCACACTTGTAAAACACGTATTTAAGAATCTACGTTACAGAAATTAACGTAGATTCTTAAATATGGGTTTCCTCTATTCATCTAGATACACAGTATAAGCATAACAACAAATAGCGAAAGAGGCAGACGAATCCTATTAATCAGTAAGTTATTTATTTCACTTGATCAATCCGAGTCTCTTGCAACTTCACTTGCAGTGCCGCAATTATAATAAAAACTAATTGATATATAATAGTAACGTACAGTCTGCCAAAGATTTTTAAAAAATGCAATATTTGAGAGCTCTTAAGCAATTATTACTATTTTTTGAACGCAATTTTATTCACTTTTCCGTTTGCCTATACCTACATCAACATATATATGAACTTTTACTTGAGTTACCACTACTAAGGATTGTTATCCATAGCAATATCTCCAATACAAGTAGCGTGCCATTCAACGTAGTTGTAACATTCTGTGAAATAGTAGCTGAATAATAATATATTACAAGGAATAACCGGTACATACATTTGTATATGTGGTTTATATTTTTCAAAAAAAGTCGTCGGAGAAAAATTACAGCATCTGATAATAAATTTCCGCAGCCAACACTGTTAAATTATTTTGCCTCAAACAAGCAAACGCACAGTATTCAAACAGCCAGTCCTTTTTGTAGTTTCTGCTATAGTTTGTTGTTGCATTTGAAATTACTGCAATCTGTGTATAATATATATATATATATATATATATATATTTATTCAACGTCAGGTTGTTGGTTAATATGCTCTAGGCCATTCACCGTCGTATTCATATGTGTACAACCAAAAAATTATGAGTGTTTTGAAGCGCCTCATGGGTCTTGTGAGAAAAAGCGCGCTTTCTTAGACTCTGCACCCGTAAATGGCCATATTTGTCTACGTCGAGGTCACTTTTCTCTATTTTTGTCTCGCCTTTTTCTATCATTTCCTTTCTATAAGAAAAAATCATTGACCCTACCCTTTCTTATATCCGCGTTTTATCAAATCCCTTATCACTCGAATGAATGGCAGAAAGGTAACGGTTCTAAGCTAAGCGCATCTGTTTCATCTTTTATGTTGTAGAGAAATGGCGATTGCCAAGCATACACAGGAATGACTTAAGTCCCAGCCTGTTCATCCTCAGATCTTCTTAACCGTTACGACTCTTGCTTGAAAAAATAGAGCGGCTTCATTCATACGTTCTTTGATAAAACAGCTCTTTTTGGTATTGTTATGTGCATCGTAGTATTGTTATAGGTGATTTATCACTTGCGGGCTGCGTTTGGCCGATGCATTAACGGATCATTCACTCGTGCAGACGTAAATGCATACATTGAGGTAGTTTTCCAATCAGCATAAAACCACAAAGGCATCCATTTACACATACCATATGGTTGTTTGCTTTTGAAGAAATTTAGACAATAACCGCTAATAATTTAATTGCAATGAGCGTTGCAATTGATTTTTGCAGTGAATCATCAGATTGAAGCAGCACAGCGAAATAAGGAAGTTCTGTCCGATGGAGGCCATTCTGCCTCCGTGTACAGATGCACCACCGTAGTTTTGTAATATTTTGCAGCACAGAACATACAGCAAAGTGCTTTTTCAGGATTCGGGTATCAGAGGAATAGCCTCTTTCGTGCCGTTGCTCTGTCGTAGGAACTAATCTAGTCCGTAATGCTGCTTTCCTTAAGTTTATAGGTTCGACATGATCTAGCCTTCCTGACCAAAATCCTTCAAGAACTGTTTGTGTTTTTGAAGATCGGACTCGTTTACCGTTGGTTTTGTCTGAGTCAAGCTCAACTCCACATCTGCCATCGTAAGCTAAAAAAAAAGCATACGTATGAAAAACCAATATACGTACCGTTAGGGCTGGAACAACGTTTTCAAACTAATATGATGGTAAATAATATTATATAATAGTATACTCGCAATGCGTATATCGATGATGCAAAATTCTATAGCAGGAGTAATGAATTGCGCAAATGTGCAGTGTATCTAATTTTCTATAAGAGGTTTGACATGAAGTACAAGTGAATAATACCAAATTTTCTCATCTATGCTAACCTAAAAATAATACAAATGTTACTTACAATAGGCTCGTATAGCTTATCTCCATCGATATCAACCCAGCTCATCTCCTTTGCACCCTTGTCTCCTGGACTGCACGGCGTCCATAAGTCGTGTACCATTACACTGGGATCCTTCCGGGACGGCCCCGATACCCGCTTAAAGTGCGTGGCCGTTTGAACTTTCCGGACAGGTTGCATTAAGGCGTCCTGAACAACTACCGCAATATCTGCACCCGAATAACCCTCTGAGATTTTGCCGAGTTTTGTAAAATCCTAAAAAAAGTTTATGCATATATTTGTCAAACTTACGAACAAACGGGATTTGATTACAATACATTTTATCTAAGTGAAACTAGCACTTTTAAGAGAACCCGAGAATAAAGCTTTTTGTGAATCGGTGTAAGTACGCATTTAAAAAAATCGCCCTAATTAGTTTGAAATTGTACATAGTCCTCATACTGGTGTTCTTGTATGCAAAACAGTAATTGACCGGATAGCACTAACACTTTCTTGCCCATTAGCAACATTACGAGCATATGATAACATATTCTACTCAGCCTAGTGAACAATATAAAATGAATTCTGCCGACAGCAGTTGATTAATACGTATATTATGAGATCTGTACCTCATCGAGGAGCGAGTGCGGCGTATTTCCAATGTGAATTTTGAACATGAGGGTGCGGGCAGGAGCATCCGGCAAAGGGATGTAGATTCGCTTTTGGAAACGTCGTCGGATAGCCGGATCAAGGCCCCAGGGGATATTGGTGGCGCCCAGAACGAGGATTCCATCATTATCATTATTGACACCCTGCATCTGGACGAGGAATTCCGTTTTAATACGTCTCGTTGCATCGGCCTCATTCTCCGAACGCGTTGAACAGAGCGAGTCGATTTCATCTTAAGACGTTAAGAAATATACGCAGAGAGTAATTTGAGTACGGTGACTTTTCCTAAATATACGCTTTTCGGATATATATTCCTTCAGTCTTCCGTGAATTAGAAATAATCCCTATTGCTCACGGACATTGGAATAGAGATATGGATGAGTTTCAACTCAGGGCGAAGGGGTAAGAAAGGAAAGTGTTACACGGACATAGCCTGCGAAATATCCTGGAGCCATTGCCATAGTATATATCAATCTTGGATAAAAATGTACCATCGGTTCTAAAGAAAGAACTATTCAATGAACGATTTTACCGATGAAAATGATTGCTGGCTTCTGTTCACGAGCCATCTCAAATAGACTCCGGACGAGTTTCTCAGATTCACCCAACCATTTGCTGACCTAGAATTATAAATAAAATTTGTGAAAATCGTTTTGTACATGACTCAACAATGAACGTACGCCTGACGCTTTAACGAAAAACAATTAACGAAGCAGAGTAAAATAAAACTTTTTTTTATTAGAAGGTATATTAGTTCCCACGCTTTCTTCTTACTGAAAAAGAAAACACAATATTTTTATCCTTGTGAGAATAAATTATTGTAGCATGTGTCCCCCGCTATTGTTTACTATCTTCTCCGGTCTGTCCACCAATGTATTTTTTCTCGCCAAAAATTTTCAAATTTGGTATTTAAGAAATTGCTTAGTTATTCCTTTCATTGTCAGATATGCAGCTCTTGATTTTATTTTCCAGTGAATAGAAGTTCGCAAGGTCTGCAAATATGGAAAGTGCAAGAAAATCTTCTATCCGATGCCTAGAAAGGCTGCTTTGACGATATTTGCTATATATGGCCTCGCATTGTCTACTTCGCAGACCTCTTTTGTCAGGTCGTATATCTCCAATAGGTCAGCTGGGTGCATGCAAGTGCTCCAAATGAACGTGCCGATCAGCTCTCTGGGTCGTAGGTGAATCAACTCTCGCAATCCCATCGGATATAAAGCATAACCTTTTCTTGGCTCTCCTAGAACCATCCATTCTATTGCTGGTTTATTTTGACGTACAGGCACTACTCGTCATGACCGATAACAGTCTGTGCAAAAATCGGTCATTGTGCTCGCTTGATGCTCGATACCGGACGATACGTTGAGACACAGTATTAAGTCGTAATTCCCTGCTGGATTCAAAGAATTCATAAGGTACCGAAGCTTTAAAGCTTCTGGGAAAGCTCAAAGGATTTGAAGTTGTCAAAAACGGTCGTGTGGCTGCAGTAAACTTTTTGGCTAATTACTGAGTTGGTCGTCGGCCCCCTTCCTTTAAAAGTGCTTTCAAATAATCGTCATCAGACTCAGATCATCGGCTAAAACGGGGAGCATCTTCCAAGTCCCGAATATTGTTTTTAGAGCAGTCCTTTTAGCGATAATGCCATGCACAAGGCAAATGCCCTCGTTATTTTGGCCTTGACGAAAAACGTTGTACAAAAAGTGTCGAAAATGCACTTTTTTCACTGTAACGTTTATCTTTGAAAAGCTTTCTCGAGTTGAAATTGCACTCGCAACGATATCGTTAAAACATGTTGACGGTAAGAGCACTTTCGAGCTATGTATTAAAAGTAAACAAGTAAGAGAATGTAAAAGAAGACATTTTTTAAGCACGGAAGCTTTTTAGCTTAATATTTCATCACAGTTCTATACAAAAATACGCAGTATAAGAGAAGAAACTTTTGACTTCTGGGTAAAAACACTAAAGCCATGGTCATTGTAAAATAAGTAATCAAGGCCGAAATAAAAAATGCAGTTAATAGTGCCGTTTACTTTGCAAATATATTTAATCAGCACATAGGATATTGGCTTAGAGTAATAATATTGAATGTCTTTAGTGTTTTTAATTGATATACTAAGTACTTCTTCGTCACAAATATACCAGTTAATGAAAATTTAGTTTCGACAATTTTACAACTTACAAGGTGGGAGCTGGAGACTGACAGCATAATCGAATTTTGTGCCTCAGTGGCTACGGCCTTGGCCAAGTATGATTTACCAGTGCCAGGCGGGCCAAATAGCAAGATTCCTCTCCAAGGCTTACGTTTACCTTAAAAACATGGAAAAGGAACACTCTGTACATAGATCCATTCTGTATGTCTACCCGGCAAAACAAATTCTATTTCTAGATTAAAATGCAACAATATGTTCCTTTGGTGAAGCATATTATTTTATTATCTCAGAAACTGTATTTTAATCAATTGAAATAGCCTACTATTTAGTAGGCTATTATTTTGCCAAATAATAAGTTTCTTCGTCACTTAATTCATATACTTGCGTCATAAATGGAACGAATAAAAGCAAATTCGAGCACGATATTCAAGTGATGCGGCCATTAGTAGCTATCTGAATCCATTTACTAAGCAAACGGTTTGTATATATATATATTCGTTCATGAGTGGGCCAGAATAATTTGTACCTGTGAACATGTGAGGAAATTTGATCGGCAGAATCACGGCCTCCTTGAGTGATTCCTTAGCCCCTTCCAAGCCGGCGACGTCACTCCATTTTATATTTGGTCGTTCAGTCATGATGGCTCCCTCTAACTGTGACATAAGTTTCTTCTTTTCCGAGTCTTCTCCGTTGCCATCTGAGCTGTCTCCGTTCTCATCTTCTTTAACGGTCTTCCTGCCATTCGATCCGCTCTTAAGGTGCTCCTTAAGCTTCTCAGCACGATCAAGGTACTGCATACACTTCGATCGGATTGATTCCTTTGCTTTATCACTCTGAGCCTCGTACTTAATCGCGTGCAGGAAATGTTCAACTCCGTGTTCGTACAACCGGAGTGCTTCTGCATAATTTTTGTTGCGATCTTCCTCTGTAGCCTGTAATACAAGAAAACACGATAGAACGTGAAGAAGAAATTTGAGTTTGCAGACAAGTAACTTACGCTGCGACAAACAATTTTACATATTATCCTTCTCGATTAGGACAATATCATACAAGAGCAGCTTGATAACCACCTTGTTGACAAAGCGAAAAAGGTATTTATATGCTTTGCCTGTCCAAAAGCAAATGAGAAGAAATATTCTTGATGCCATCTGCAAGTTAATGGAGTTTCGCTTTTGTCAAATCCTGTGTATGTCGTTAAACCCCTTTGTGCGTAAAGAAGTTGTGGTTGCATCATCTACGTTCTACTGTTATTATTGCAATCGAGGTTGTCTGCCCGACAATAATTACTGCATATTAAACTATATACTCGTATGTGCTTAATTAGAAACCGATTTAAAAACTACCTTTGTCACTAGCTCGATCGCCTTGTTAAGGAAGTTGTTTGTCATGCTTTGCCTTTTAATGTAGTTGTCCGATGGTATGAATTGTTCCTAAAAAATATAAAAGAAACTGGTTAGCTGTCAGATAAGTATTGCTCTTACAAGCTATAGTTAGTAACCCAATATTTCAACACAAATAATAATAATAATTTACCTCCCTTATCGCTAAGACCATAGCATTATTAATGCATTTATATGGTACTCCCGTAAAATTAAAAAAAAAAATAGATCTATTCATTATGTACTTTTTTTCGCCAAAACAAGTCAAGATGACACTCAAAGCTTTAATGCAGTGAACTAAGACAAAAACTCTCTGCATCACTATGCATCAGTATTACCTTCTGAAGGCATTCTGGCGCACCCGTACTGGATTTATTTCGAACGAATGTTAGCCCCAATTACACTCGAGCTAAGAGGAAACCGATAGAGATTTGATAAAAACATAACTGAGATTTGCTAGATAAAGCTTCAGAGTATAAATTAGACTATAATGTTTCTAAGTCTCATTTCTTCATGTTCGGAGGCGCGAACCCTCACTTGGATCAATCAGGCCTCAGATGAGTTTCTCAAACCATCGTAAAACACTAAGCAAACACAATTCCTGACGATGGGCGTAGCACTGACCTATCATCTATAGCAACAGTAGGATTTCACAACGCACTCAACTTATGCCAGGCCCATCAGCATCGTCTCTTTATCTGAGCAGTAACAGCTACTATTGGCTGATAAGGGGATACAGATTCAGAGGACCGCAATTGCATTCCGCAGAACTTTTAACGCTTCTCAAGGTAAAGACTGCTGCTAATCCATAGCCAGCATTGAGATATACACAAACCGATCAGCGGTTCGCTAACACCGACCAACAGTAACGACAGCAGAGCTTACCTAATTAGCCATTAAACAAGCACGGGTTGAGTAAGGCCAGCAAATCTGACCAGGTCAAGTGAGTCGCACTCAGAGTTAACTTTGTCACTACGACAACTGGTTCATATCAAATGAATATTCTCATTCGCTCAAACCTCACCCCACTAATACTGTGCTACATCATTCCATGAATAACACAAGAAGAGCTTTCTGCATTTTGATAGCCTGCTTCTTCGTCCTATTCAGTTATAGTGTACTGTCTCCTCATCCAAGCTCTATTTAATTGTATTACTTAACCATACCACATCTGTCGAGTTCAATTGATCAACTCACTGCTCTGATGAGTCAATGCTTCGACTATATGGGCAAATATATTTGGTCGAGTAGCAGACGAACAATGCACATTATGGCAACACCAACTTCTCAAGGAATTACGCCGTCGCTCGACGACATCGGTAATTGTCGCATCTGCAGGCGGCGATAGAACTGACGAAATCATTGACATCAAACTGTTATGGGATAATTTTAGCTCACCTTCGATAATACCAATAGCGTTACTTGTTGTAACCGTAGAACCTTAACAATTCGGCCAAGAGCTCGAATTCTTAGCGGGAGCCACCAATGGTAATATACGTAAAAATATGTCCTTTCCCTCCAGTCTGGCGAGTCCTCAATCTACAAATAGTATGTCACTCTCACAATAATATCCTGACTTAAATTGTCTCCTCAGCTTTGGTTCTGTGTTCATATCCAAAGCACTTTTCAGTTGAGACGAAACCTTGAACTCAGTATCTCACTTGTTCTCTGCGAGAACTGCAGTCAATGGTACTAAGAATAGTTGCAGCAATAGCAGGTAGATTCGACTAGGATTCACAACTTATTAACAAGTTATTTTTGTCCCTGTTAAAAGCGGGCATCCTAAGATTAATACGATTCGAAAACCACACGATTGCTTCGACCTTAATGGTGATGATCGACCTTGGGGTTGCCGACAGTCTCTCTGTGAAACTGGATCGGTTAGTCGTCGGCCCCTAGCTTCTCTTCTGTGACGCCAGCCAGCGGTAAAAACAGTGACGTTCGACACTACAGATTCGCCTGTATCTATGTGCTATTGATTTTGCTGTTATGATGTGGTGCCGTGCAAAAGCTACATAGACAGAAACGTCTGCTGTTTGTTGTCGATAAGGGACGACAATAACAACCAATTGATGACAACAGTCATAACGCAATGAATGGATGGATCCGCCGCACGCAGCGGGCGATCAGCGTACGCTTTGACGAGAATTATTAATTGTTAGGTCGTTACTGTATGGCATCTGATGCAATGTTCCACGGCAGAACCGTACGCAGTCTTACGTCCGGTTCTGCCGTTACAAATGCGTACGGTTACAGAACTCAGCGAACGATACAGAAATATTAGATAATTTGTATGAGTGAAGAAAATCATTTCCATTAGGTAGGTATTTAATGCGTATTAGGAGTTTTACAATTTACGCATCAATGAAAATTAAAAACATTAAAAGTGAAAAATACGATTTTATTTATCAAACTTGTCTTGTTAATGCTACCTGAAGGGTTGAAAAGATTTATTTGTCCATTAGGTAACATCTGACGATTTGTTTGTCAATATGCACGTCAACCTAAATGATTATTAACAAATTTTCTTGAGTGAATCTTTGGATATTAACTTAATAATAATTAGTGTTCCTTTTGTCATCTTTTACACCCCGCAATTCTAATATAATTGAAAAAAAATTATCGAAACACATTTTTATTTGTTTGTTGTATGGTTAAAGTTTTTTTCAAATCTGATTCTCTGCCAGGAGTGCTTTATAGTTTTCGACCATGAGGTCTCTTGAGCTTTACTCTGGAAACTGTAAGGTGCACTTCCTCGGCCTTGTGACCACGGTACGTTCCTTCGCGTCACTTAACAGGCACCGTTGGCCTTTTAATTGAAGATTGTGCTTCCACTAGGAAAAAAATCATCATTTTGGTTAGGTATAATTACGTTGTGTTATAGATGTAACTGGAAGATTACAGCCAGCGGGGCTAAATGATGCACGCGGTTTTGTTACTAGTTTCAGTTCTCATCACTTACTACCACAGATCAGCTTAACCCTGTTTGGCCTTTGTTGTAGTGAATAATTGCCTAAAGTACATCATAAAAGATGCATTATGAACAGTTACGCCAAGTAATCCCAAATAAACGAATAAGAATATCATGTCACAATAGCAGTTGTTCCTGCGTGCATAAATAAGAACGGTTCTCATCTCATTGCTCATATTTACATTAAATCTGCTTTTGATTTTTCTGATTTCTGATTTTTAATTTTTTATTTTTAGAACTGATTTTCAATAAAAATTTTGATATCTTTTAGTTCTTAACTATGAATTCAGGTTATACATAACATAATCCTTAAACCCTCTAGAGACAAAAAATAATTTCAGATTGACGAAAATCGAGAGGCGATTAGAAAACCTATTCATTTTTCTTTACTCTTAATTGATAGAAAATCCATGTTTCTAATTGTTGAGTAAATTGGAGAGTTTTAATGTTTTTGCTGATAATGGCATAATTATTTTCGAGTTGTTCGCTGGCCGTCGTTTGTTGAGAGTGCTTTCAGACTGTTTTTTACAACATGGGCCAATCGGGGGCGTGGCATCCTCCGTTCCTGTATCGTTATAATTAAGCGTTTCGGCTCTCCGAAATCAATTATAATTAAAAAAAAAAAAATCTATATATTATGAAGAACTGCACATATGTTGAGATATGGTATATGCATAGTGGTTTAAAACGTTTTGATGCAGAATGGTAACGCTGGCATACCATTTCTACAAGCTGTTTACATTGGTGGAAAAACACTCAGATGAGACAGAGGAACCGACAGAAGAAACCACAAGGTATTAAAGAACTTAATACAAAGCGCTTCAAAAATACATTCTGCTCGAGGAGCAAAGGAAATAAGGAATCGACTCCAAAAGAACCGCCAGCCGCAAGTGTCTGCAGGAAACATCATCTAGAACAGCTCTGTCGCGAAGTCGTATAATCTCAAAAAAGACTTATAATCGAATATCAGAGAATATCTCCAGGTGCCATTTGTAGACGATCACACGAGCCTAGGCGTAGCCGTGAAGTGCCTTACTTGTTCCGCCGATCAACAGTCCCCGCTAGACTTCGTATTCGTTTTTCAGCGATTTAAAAGTGGTACTCATGCCAAAATAAGGCAGAGGGCGCTGCGCAGGATTTATTAATTAGGATAATAATCACAGAGCACATTTTAGCGCATTAATCGATAAGACAAGTCAGTGCTTTAGATCTCTTTTCCTCTTGCTTAGTGGTAGCGCTGATTAAAACAAGAACAACAGACATCACAATCATCTCATCGTCTTCAATGCGTTACCTTTATACGAAAAAAGAAACCAATCTTTCTAGAGAATAAGTTTAACCAAAAATTAAAGCCCATTCTTTTATAGAGAGATATAAACTAGGGTCTATTATTTTACCTATCGTAATTACTATCTACCAAATTCATGGGCAAAATTAAGATATTTCGAGTTTTCTCTAATTTGCCTCTAAACCATGCCAAGTTGAAATGGTGATTTACATTTATAGTTCTAAGGACAACAGCTAGTAATGATGTTTTTCTGCCCGGTTACACCATAAAAACAATTTCCATAATTTTTAAAAAATAATACTTTGCATATTAGACATACTAGTAGAACAGCCATTTTTGTCACGCTCCCTTTTCGATACAGAAAAAAGGAAGACATCTTTCAGTTACTCACGTTTGATATTCGTATAAAAGAAAACTGGCATATTTTTATTTGTTTTACGTGAATAATGCGAATATCTTTTTATTTTTTTCTAATATTTTTACATACCTCATGGCGATAAGATCCTTCCCAGGATTTGGTCGACGTACATGTCGAGGTATGATGAAATGAACACATTCAATGTTTTAATATGGGAATTGCCTCATATTTTCGTTGCTGGGAATTGCATTGCAACAAATGTGACCTTCAGAGAATAATGGACGTCTGATAGAGTTAGTTCGTATACTGGGCTAACACTGTGTCATACGGTGTCCTCCCTATGAATACTAATTATCCAGGCCAGCTGAGTATACTCGATATATCACCCAATGGAGGATGCGTACACGTTTCGTCTATTTATCTTTCTTTCCTTATTATATCTTCCTTTCCTTTTTCTATTAGACAATGACTGCAGCTGTTTTCGAGTCTAACAAGCATATTTTTTTCACTAAACGTAGAATAGATAGCACGTTAGACCCTTCGAAATTTATTTACTTAAAAAACGAAGCCCATAGATATAACTCAAGATGAAACGAAAAAAAAATGTGATTCATAAGAAAGCAATTTTATGCTTTCTTATGAATTAAATTTGCTTGCAAATCGCAACCTTTATGTAGGTAGGTACTAAAAAAGTGTCGTATTTTTAAACGGAGTTACTTCTCTGCCAATAATATTTTGGCAAATCCTCATTACGTTTTATTAGAAGAGTGGTCAAATTTTTCATATGCTTTGTTCCGAGGCGTGGTTTAACGTCGAATGGGGAAAGCGCGCCATGTTAGCAAGGCTCAAGGACACAAACGGAGCCGTTCGTTATCAAGTCTGAACGACGAATGTTTGTTCTGGTTGAGACTCACACTTGAGCCGTAGCCCTCGGTTGTCAAAGTGACGCAACTTATTTCAAGATTCAGTATTCTGTATTGAAATTTATTTATTGTACTCTATCTATTAAGCTGACACAATTGTTCCAACTAGCAAATAGCCAGTCCTGTCACTCTGTATACGGTCCGACACTCTTAACACTAAGGCTGGTTCAATAGAACATCCATTTAGGCCACTAGCGTTGCTCTTGCCTGCTCAGACAACGGCGCGTAAGAAACCATTCGTGGACAATATTTGCGAGGTCTATTTCTATAGGAAACGTATCTATATATCCATACAAAAAATCTTAGCTTATTTTATTAAGGCAGGTATAAAAAGTAATTTTTTTTTTAAATATAGTAAAATGTAAACGAGGAACAAACAAACGACATTTCCAAACAATACAAAATTCTATATATCATATTTATTTATATCGTTTCCTATACACAGTGTCTGCATCCAGTTATGGTTCAAACTGGTTGTAACTTGGGCAGTCATTTTTACCTGAATTCAAATATTTTGTCCAAACAATAGTCAAGAGGACAGTTATCAGCTTGCTGAATAACTGCTTCTATGCTTCGAGTTTATCGTCCGATATTACCGTTAGGCGTCCTATCTGGTGGCTGGCCCTTAGCACGAAACGAAGTGTGTCTATGCTCGGGTTCTAACCAAGACCAAAACGTGTCCCTAAGATTAGCATGCAAATACGTTATGCACTAAGCTATCACGGGGACTAGTTGTCTAACCTTAACTGAAAAGTGTCCTATCCAAAACTGTCATACATATGTTATTATAGACTACTGTTTGTTCGCCTAACTTGTACACCCCCCCCCCCCCCTTTTTTTTTTAGTGCAATTTGTACTTCGCATACGAAACGTGTGAAGTACTCCACTGCAACAGCCGGATCAATTGTTTACAGTATCGCTCGCACCATTACGACCGGAGCGCGTGGGTGTATTAAAAAGCAATATGAAGTCAAGTATGGAGTTCATGCATGATTTTGCTTAGTACTTTCTCCTTGTTGGCCTTGTCTTCGAGCTCTTTTTCGCTCTTGAGTGATTTTTTCTTGAAAATACGGCTGCTTCGATTCTGGGGAGCTTGAAGAGTCTGCTTGGAAAGGCTGCACTGGCTTATATATAATGGCCGCTTCTATATCCTTGACATCTTCCTCGTGTAGTCCGTCCACGAGTTCCGACAGATTCATCCCCGATGTCTGCCACCTCGTAGAAATTCCGTCTGAAATGATAGAATTTTTAGTGAATTTTTAGTTGAGCTCAAAGATGGCTAAAAAGTGTGCCTTCTGAGTACCGTTAGTCGCCTTAACTGAGCTGAAATTATGCAGTTTTAATGTAAGAAAGCCCCTAGCTACTTTAAAAAATCTTATGATTTACGGTAATACCGACGTCAGTCGAGCTTTCATAGTAAGTAAGGAGCAACTAGTAAGATCGCTGTCAGACCCACAAGAGCGACCGTCTTGAAAAATCTATGCGTTTCGTATGTACCTTATGACAATCGGAAAGTTCACGGTCCAGATACATTTATTTGTTACTTAACATGGATAGAAAACTCTTCAATGAGCAGTAAGATTATTTACTCTTTGACGTGCCTATAGGGTACATTTGCGCCGAACTTTTTCATTGGCAAACTAGTAGTGAAATGGTGCGAATACGTACCAACACTTATCTCACAAATTCGTTTAAACAGAGGCACGAGCATTTTGACTGTGTTCCAATAGCCGAGAGAAGCCCTAACTGCACGTAACAGATTGGTGAAGTTCAAATCATCGGTAACAAAAAGTGGCGCCATAGTATAAGCCATGAACTCGTAATATTTTGGAACACGTTTCACCATATCTTCTCCTACTAGCAGCCGCGCTCTCAGGGCCATTTCGACATGTTCCTGAGTCACGAGACGAGCCTTATGCAACTCGACGATGGCCTTGCTAGCTCGAGCTCGGTACTCTTCTTCAGCTGGGAACATCTGTTCTATAAAGATCTCGATGAAGCGATGTACGTTGCTCTCATGAGCGCATCGACAAAAGTCCTCAAGCAGTTTATTTCGGTTGCCGTCCAGAGCGTAGTCGAAGATAATCATTTCCCCGTAAATTTCGACAGTTTTATCGTTTTCATCCGTAACTTCGCTGCCACTTAAGAAATAAGTGGTCTTGCAATCGGGACCTGGGCCTCCATCATCGTTTGGACTTTTAGATAACGTACCACATTCGCCAACCCTGCCACTTGTGAATGAATCATCTAGGTTCATCTTGCGCGAACCTTGTGAAAACCCATCTGCGTTCTGGGTGCGCTTTCGACCCCTCCGAGAACTCGTTGGAGGCTGCAATTAGTAGAAACTTTGAGCTGTTATCGGATTAAGATGTAACTATAATTGGATATGCTATTTTAAAGAAAAAACGCTGCATACTACACAAGGCACTTCAGCTGTGTTTTCAGATTCCAGGCAAATGAACTCTTTGGTATTGATTTGATAGCTGCACTGCTATATATACACTAATTAGGCAATTGTACGTAATAATAGTAAACAAGCGCTCATTTGTTCATGTCAATCTCCAAGAAGGACGTAAGTCTCCAGCGAATAAGTTAGCTCAAGCGCTTTTAGCTTACTTAATTAAAAAAAAAATTTGAAAAAGTTAATCACATGGTGGCCCACACAGTCTTCTGTTACCGATTGACATGAATTCTAAGTTAAAGGCCATGCATTGAATTTAATTAAATTCGATTGCATTTACTTCGTTTGAGCGGGTTAATGACGATTCATTAATTGAAAAGGTTATTAAATTGAGCTAGTGGCTAATTTTTATGTCAAAATTACTAATTCTTAGTTTTACAGAAGCATACTAACTAGGTTGCCGCAGCTGCTTACTATTTATGTTTACAGGACTTTTCGTTTCCCATATAAATAATATTCTTCCGGCTAGGATTTAGTCTTAAGTTCTATGATGACGTGTCGAAGGTCCGCTTGATAATAATGGTGATCGCCTCTATTTTTCGCCAGCAGCTGTCGAAAGATGCATGGTTTTATTGTAATACGATTTAGAACTTCCAGAGTAAGTTTAATGAATAATGCAGAAATTGTAATTATGCCGGAGTTTAGCTTGGATTTTTACATTAACTATTTAGTAGGAGCTATCTTTTACACAAAAGATAAGATACACAAAAATCTCATAGTTCCCTCGTAGTTAGTTGATACTGTTCTGAAATTTGGCTGTTTTTCTACATAAAGGAGCACACTGTAGATGATATTAAATGAGCAATATAGAACATGAACTCCTCATCATATATTTCAATTATACTAGTCGTATAGGCACGTCATGACGTTCGATGGCTTTTCCGATCTAGTGCCGTATTTTTTCGTTCATATCCGATCATAAACCATAGATGGGGTCCGAACAGCGATTTTAAATCACATCCTTCTATGGAGAACCCTTTATACGTCTCATTTTGTATAATATAAATTATACAATTTGGTCAATAATTGTCACAGAGCTGCTGTTATATGCATTGATACGACCTGTTCAGGCATAGTAAATTTATTGAACACCTTGCGCCCTTGATGCAGTAAAGGTAACTTGAAATCGAGAAGTTAGACTCGGTCTATTCCGGTAAGAGCTTCGAGTAATCCAAGCGAGTCTGCCAACAATAATAGTCTCTCCTTATATTGTTACAATATCCGAATAACCCCTGAGAGCGTTAGTCATACGTGTGTCTATATATGTATCATGGCGAGCTAAAAAGTGTATACACTTACAGGTTTTTTTAAGTTGGGTAAAATTTTCGGCGACTATCCATAATTTCTGAAGCATCAAAGTGTGAAACTAGATTAGTTTTTTCTACACTTTTTTTTTACACAAAATAGAGAACCAGACACATACAAAGAGTGTTCGAAAAGCAATCTCATGGATAATAATGCGCATGGGTTAAAGTAGCCAAACTAAACGTTCTACAGCGATCCTATTAGAAGGTTAAGAACGTCTTCGGTGAATTTTTTGTTATAAAATTTGATTCCGTCCACAGTTTGATCATTTCTTATCAGATAGCACTACTTTCTGAACGCTCATGGTTTTTAGAACGTTACATAAATGAGGCGATACATCAGCAATACTGAAAAGATGAAGGCAGTTAATTGAGGTGGCTAACTATGGACAGCAGAATTCCGTATTCCCGCTCCAGATGCGACATCGAAACGTTATTGTCTTACTGTATTTTCATCGAGACGACGTCTACTGTCCGCAGCAGCGTCAGTCTGGCCTCTTTTCGTCCTTGGTTTCTTGGCCGGCCGCTGGGGCATCGACAATTCCTCTCGCTCGACATTATCGTTAGAAGAGTTCGAATCGCGTAGTTTCTTTTTCGCCATTTTTTCCCTCGTTCTCCTTCTTCAATTGGTGGAGAAAGCAGCGATAGACCGGCTGCTCATATCTAAACATGAATTAACGTTTTAATTATTTGCTGAACATAAACGAAACTTCTTTGCAGATCTCAGCTAGTAAATACACATCACCCTCAGCTGATCAAATAACTGCATAAAGCCATGAAAAAATTCAGGAGACCGACTTGTCTTTCGGACACACAAAAACAGTCATTGATGTTCTAGACTATTCTTCGAATATAATATGCTCGAACAATACCCACGAGTATTGTCGTCCGTTTTTGAGACGTTCTACTCAAGACAAATAGAGCCTTGCCTCATTTGTTTCTTGAGCCTTAGCTGTTCATTATATAGCTTGACCTGACGGCCATGGTTCGTTATAAACGAAAAATAGCAGTACATTTATTAATTGTCCTGTGTTTTTAGTCAAGCAGCAAACATTTTGGAAGATAACAATTAGTGAGGTGTTGATCTAAGGGCTGCCTTTCATAGTAATATGTGTGTACGTACATAAAGTACTTTGTTATGACAATTCTGTTTTTATATCGAAGAATGACTAACGTGTTTGTATTCTTATGGTTCCGTAAACTCTCTAAATAAGTTGGATATTTTTTGAATTTCTTTTAAGATTTTGAGATAATTTAGTTTTTGTATATTCCAAATAAGATTTGTGCAATTAGAGTCTGAAGTTATTTATATTATAGCGGAGATTCAACTGAGAAATAGTATTTGAAAAACTTAATCACACAGTGTTTAACACCTACATTTTGTAGCGGGGCAGTTTTTGACTGCAAGCTCCTATTAATTCAGCAGATCACAGATTAGATGTAGCTACCGAGAATGAATATGCAGAGATTTGTAATCACAAACTCACAGTAAATGATCTCTAACCAAGAATATCTCTATTGTACGACAACAGTAGTGATTTTTTTGGTCGTCTTTCTGCGAACTACTCACGGAGAGCGTCATAATAGGGTGACGCAGGATACCTTCACTGTGACGACGACAAATTCTTTTCAATTTAGCAATCACCGTAACTATGTAGGGAGAGAAACAGAATAATAGGGCACATATTGGTGACACAATGGCAGCACAGCTGCTAGAATGACATTAACAACAGCGAATGCAATTGTTGCTAAACAGAATGGTCGCTGGTTTAATGAGAGTTTAGGCGGCGAAAATACGAATCAAGCGTCCGTAGCGGCGGATTACAGTTAACAGACGCTGTAAATTCCAACGGAGCTCTAAACCTGTCCCAATAATGAACTCAGCAGACTTTTCAGAAATTGAATAACTTCTCAACTAGCTGGGTTTGAATGATGACATTTAAATATGTTTTAGAAATACCCTCCTGTATTGTTTACGCATACGTAATGTCTCTATTTACAGCTTCTCCAGGTAAATCTACAGTGAGGTGTGCTTGACCATTAATTTTCCTTTCTAAAGCTTGGAAAGCCCCGTGATCGCGCGAACTTCGTTTGAGAGAATAAGCGGGTTGAAGCCAATGTTGACTATTGATTTGTTCAAGCTAGGCAGTAATTGAAGCGTGGCGATCGGGTCTGGTATTGTCATCGAGTAATCGGCTTGCATTCGAACCATGGGGAACCCATTTTTTTTCCCAGTTTCCATATTTTTAGGATTTAAAGCACAACTCTGCAACATGTCACATGCAAAATGACAGCTTTGACCGATAGAACCTTTAAACTCTTAAGTTTTGCTTTCATAAAAAGCCCCATCGATGGCGACGGTTCGTTCTTATCTCTCGAATTTCAACATCTACTAATCCTTCTTGGTTTCCAGCACTCCAATCTCTGTTCTTAAAACGTTTGCACAGTTTATGCACTATGGTTTCCCTTAGCATTTTTTTGAGCAAAGTCTTCACCAATTTTCAATGAATTTCCGCAGCACTGTAGCTTTTAGAACCACAAAAACTTGATCACTGAGTATTGATTTTCGAGACTAAAAGAGAGGTTTTTCTGAAATCATTTCACATAAGTTCAGCCTATTTTCGTTTGCAAGTTTTTTGAGGAGTGGAGTATTTAACAGCCAAATTTTGCTCAGTGTTGAAGTCCGGCGGACTGCTTCAGTCATATTATAATAATATGTTCAGGCTAAAAAAGCTCAGGCCCTACGCAGTACCTAGTTCCACAAATGCTGATCATTGCCAATTGGTACTGGAGCTCGGTGAAAAGCTCCGTTGGCCGCGTTGCCGTAAAAGTCTATGTATAATTGCAAAGCCTTAGTTTACAGTCCTTATTAGATATGAATAAAGAGTGTTTTAAACTCAGTAGCCAAATGAGTCACACCAAACGGAAGACAATATAGTTCATATATTCGGAATTGATTTCTTATCCTATCTCAAGTTTCGATGCTGCCGATTATCGTCGATGCTTCATGTTTACTTTTTCCGTATGTAACATACCCTGAAAACGCTTGATTCAGGAAGTCGCTTGAAATCTCACAAAGACAATATAACCATCCGACAGATAAAACATTCAAATTCAGAGTTCTGCCTACGTGCAAAGGAAGAAAAAAGATGCACCTCTAGGTCTAAGCAACTATCAGTTGAATAATTCCCCATTTTTGTTAAAATACTTCAAAAAAAAAATCTCGGCATCTTACTCTTCAATTAATTAGACATTGATGTATTTGATCGTTATTCGAATTCCAGTGCTATATATAGTTGGCATTCATACTGTATATAATACGTACGTTACGCACTCAAATCTTACCAACGCTCTCACTCAAACCTTTTACTAAGAACTATAATGAATGGCACAAATCTCAAAAAACTAAATGTTTTCGCTGTATAAAAACAAAATGACAGAAAATACGCGAAGTTTGAAAAGCGTCTTGTTGCAATTCGAGTGTTCCATCTTATTCTTTGTTACGATACTCGGGGTTTTATGGTAATGGCTCACCGCTCAAAGAAGATAACATTGGACAATCTAGGAAAATACCCGAATAACTGCAATGCTTAAAGCAACATCCGTTCGCTGATGGACATCACCATTTTCTACTTCGAGAAAAGAAGACACGGTTAGTTTTTTTTACATATTTATTTCGACCTCCAATCACTATCTATCTTAATAAAAAAGAATAAATTTTTCTCTCATATGTGATATTTACACCGGGGCACCTAGCCCTTTTATTCTGAACCAT
The DNA here is from genome assembly GCF_002532875.2 of Varroa jacobsoni. Lineage (NCBI taxonomy): Eukaryota > Metazoa > Arthropoda > Arachnida > Mesostigmata > Varroidae > Varroa > Varroa jacobsoni. The sequence goes on from NW_019213607.1 coordinate 273,915, forward strand.
TTTAGTCTCTTGTTTTGCCCCTCTTGCTTTTTGCGTTTACACATTTTTCCTTTTCATATGTTAGCTCCTTTATCCTTCTTTTCATCCTAATATCGTCCTCTATCCTTGCCACCCGCCTATATCGTACACCTTTATGCCCGCTTAAATCTTCGCGCTTTGAGACCAGCTAAGCGGAAGACTGTATCCCGTTCTTTGTTATCGCCATTGTTCGCTCTTTCTTTGTTATTCTACTGACACGAACTTCGGGTCTGTGCCTGTCGGCTCAACACGGTATTATTCTCCATCGTCAACGCAAACACTTCAGTCTCTTTATTTGTGATCGTTGTTACTTTCGTTCTTGCAGTTTCCTCTTTGTTCTGGTGAAATCGAAACCTTTGCGATGAGAGAAGACTAATCAACACGTTAAAAGCACAATCCCATAAACGCAAATGGGTAGTCACGGGTTAGTCACATTACTTCGCCGGTGGCTCAGGCGTTTGTTGCTTAACCACAGTTGCCGCCGTTTCATTGCTTCTGCACTGCAGAGTTGCCCACTACCAGATTAATATCCAGTTGTACGCCCTTTTATAGTCGATAACGCCCCCAGCGTTTCCATGTTAAAAAGAATAAGGTTGGTCGTGCGCCTAGATTGCCCTGTCTGCATTCTCGTCCCAGATGCAATGCAAATAGAAATGTCGCAATGAATCAGGGCAGGTGAACAAAATATTGTTTGCTAGTTACGCAGCAGCAGCAGCAAATGCTACTGTGCCGCATAAGTCACAGGTAATAGTCAACCAAAGAAGACGAGGCGGCAGTACTTCATAAAGGAGTGCAGGAAGCTCCATGGGGTCAACAGGAATTATTGATCTAATAGGGCTCCTTAATTCAGCCGAGTCATCCTGACTTTCAAGTGTCGACACATGCGACATACGTACGACTTTGTAGTTCATCGAGGTTATTTCATCGCGTAACAGACAACGAAGACAACTACAGCCACCGTCTTTTCGACCACAAAGCAGGCCTGCGGCATGATCGAATTGGCTCAAAAGTCGATTTTCTGTTGTTAGCACATATCATACTGCAGATTTGCTGCATAAGAAATTTACAGATCTATAGGTTAGATAATAGATCGTAAAATAGATTGACTGATAGAAGCAACCACAGCCGAAGGGAGGCAAGGAAGCACTTTCCTACTACTGTGCTGCTTCTTCCTTGTAGAACATTGTCTTTTAAATAACCGATAATATTCGCAATGAAACTTCGTACTCCCGTATATCTTTGATTTTTTTTTTTGTTTTATCTTTCTTCGGTATTCCCTTCAATTTCAATGTGTTTCTCTACCGCGGGACGAAATTCCGCTAGGTGAACGAAGTCGAATGAGTTAACAGCATCGTAATGTCGCTTCATCAATGTGTGTCAATAACGGTATATTATTTCTTATATGTCGCCATGTGACCAGCTCCCAGAACCGATCCACACGCAACCAACCCACAAACCAAATATATCGTGGACTATCAAACGGAACGCATTTCTGTAAATAAACATGTAATCTTTGACTGCAGACGTTCGTCCACATCGCCAGATTTCGGCCTCCCTCAAAAAAAGCGAATAGATCTCACAGTCCGAGCAGAAGTCATACGTGCTAATTTATTTTGTCTATTTGTCGCATTTTAACTATTGTTCCGTGCGCCGTTACTCTATCTTAAGCGTTTTGTTTCGGTGATCCAGCCAAAAGCCTTGCTAACATCCCGCGAAAAGCGCCCCCTGCACTTCGTGCTATGAGTTCGCTCAGTCAAACGCAAATGACACAGCAGGTTAGCCTCGGCCATCGGGGGTAGAGCTGACCCCTGGTCGTCACCAACATCATCATGACGCCCCATCATTATCAACCTCCTAACTCACATTATTATCAATATATAGTGTTCATTGTCGTATCATTACTGTTATTATTAGTCATGTTATTCATTACTGTGTCGTCAGCATAGTCAATGATGATCGTAATCTGTTCAGCATCTGTTTTTCTTAAATGTCGTTGCTGCTGCTGCTAATCTGGCTGTTCATCTTATTCGTATGAACTCGTCGTCCCGTTTCCCTATATCCTCTCTTTTCTATTATATAGCATTGTGGTCGATCATTGCTATTAGTTCTCACGCGCGTGTTTTCCTTAATCATTATCAATCATCAGCGCTCATTTATTTTTCTTCATTATCAGCATCATGGTTGCCATGATCAGTAATCATTATTAGCATTTTATCTTAATAATAATCTAAGGCCATCCCACTCTTCTCTTCCTGTCGCATCTGTGTCATCGTCGTATTCATCTACACTCATCAGCGTCAGTTACTATAGCTCTATATATATAGTGGTATATATATATATATATATATATGTGGTATAATATAGGTACGATCTATCCTTATCGTCATCTTCGTTTTTCTTGTCAATATGGTCAATCATCGTTTCCCTACAATATAATTTTCCAACATGCCTACCTAATTTCCCCTGTCTCTATATAATCTCGTTCCCATAATCCTAGCAGCATCGATGATCTCGCCTACTGTATCATGAATGTCATCTATCATTCCTTTATTGTTTTTAGTATATATAGAAGAGCAAGTAATGTTGTTACCGCGCCAGCTATCTTTCGCTATTTCTCTATTGCGGTCTCATTTTTTTTAACTTTCATTATTTTTTCTACCGTATTTTCCTGTATTTATCCATTGCACTCGGTCTCCATACTGTCATCACTCAGTCCGCGCTCTAATGCTCGTGCTACGCTCAATTCTTATTTGCCTACGAACACCAACTTTTGACCTTTTTCTTCTTTTTTCTATTTGCCTCTCTTGTTAATTCTATCGAGCTACCTACATCATTTGTTTAGTTATACTCGTTATTACTATTATCAATTACATTCATCATCTGTATGAACTGTTATTATAGTTCTCGGCATAT